>NW_010136621.1:94383-94746 GCF_000699245.1 Pterocles gutturalis | reverse complement strand
ATGTTTTATAATATTATTTATTAAATACTAGAGTTTAGAGCAATTTGTCATCTGAATGAAAATAGTGCATTTCATTTAAAGTCCAGTTTGTGCTGCAAAGTATCAATGTAACACAAAGTGTTCAAGATGTTTTTTTAATGCTTATTTCCCCCCTCAAATTGGATGCTGGCTTTCAATTTGAATATTGAACTACCTGAACTGAATTATTTATTAACTTTAATTGGATTTGCAGACAAGTCATATTTGCACATCTTTTCTAGGAAAAATGGAATTCTTTCTGGGAACTTTTTAAAAACACCAAGTTGAGGACACACAGCTAATTAACTTCACATTTCCTGTCAAAACTCATTCTTTTTTGCTCTC
>NW_010136621.1:86589-94358 GCF_000699245.1 Pterocles gutturalis | reverse complement strand
TTTTTTATCTAGAAAACCAAAATGTGGGAAATTATATTGTAGCTCACTGGTTCTGAACTAAAACATGTTACAGCACACATCTTCAATCTAAAGTTAGGCAGTTTTTTGTATTTATTATTAATTATTCATATTTCTATATTACTTAAATTCTCTAGCTAAGGTATGAGTCTTGTTTTGTTAAGCACAGCATGAACACAGAATGAGACTCCATTTCAGAACGAGTTTACCACGTGGCTGTCAGATGCAGCTCATGACTCCAACCACCTGCAGAAGCCAGACAATGCAAAGTTTCTACAGGGTGACCTTGCGCTACCCTATCTTCTTCACAGGCTGACCCAAACTTATTTTGGCCACAACGCATCATCAAGCCTGAATTATGCTATTCACCTTGAATTATATCTTTGTAATCCATAGAACATTTTCTGGCTCCTCCAGTACGCACTGCTGCCAAAGTTGAAAAAACCCACTTCTGGGTGGAATCCACTTTCCAATGTGGAGACTACTGGAGAACTTGAGAGTGGTGTCTTTGCTCATAGGGCATCCTTCATGACTGGTAATGCATGGACTGAGTTTTAAATGTTACTTTGAGGCATGGGAGATTTGTAACTAATTTCCAAATACAGCCCACACAGTTTATGATTTAAAAGAAAAAAAAGTTAATATGTTAATCAAAAAGAACACAAATTTTATGCAGTTACACATAACTTTGTACAATGATTACATGTAACTACATTGTTATTACAGCCTCAAAATTGCAGTATATTTAGTTAATTCCAGAAGCAATTGCTGTGTGGCCAGAATTCATTTATATAAACCTAGACTAAGCATCGAATTGACTGGGAAATTGAGGTAAATCTAATTGAGATAGATTGTGCAAACCTAATCAACAGGGATATTTAATGGCAAAGAGAACAAAGAATTAAATAAAGCAATGCAAAGGCTGTTCAGAAGGGTGGATGTATGAGATAATAGACCTCTCCATCTCTGATGTCATCTGTCTGATTCAGTGACTCATTCCCCGATATTTTGTTAGTTGGCTGCTGGTTTGCATTATATGTAAATATATATGTGCTCATCTATATGTGGAGGAAATGTTTTGCCATTTTTATGCTGGGTTTTATGCTGATATCACACATCCTGCTTCCAAATTCTGTTGCTTTGCTAAAATCAGGAAGATGATTAAAGACTTGCTTGCTGTCCCCATCTCATTTATCATTAGCTGTTATGATTCTGTCATAAAATCCTGATGAGCCGGAAGAACTTCAGATTTGCTCTTAAGCCTTCAATTCAGTTGTCTAAGAAAGGGGACCTTGCAGAGGTGCCATTGGGCACTCAAGATCTGCATGGGGCTGGAAAATACAATGTGGGAGTTTCACACTCTTCTGAAGTCACATTGAAGGCCAGGTGTGAAACCCAGAGTATCTTAAAATATCATTAGATGACTGTGGGTTGGCAACGGAGTCAAACTGTAGGCTACACTACCCGGATGGCTGAAAAGAAGGCTGAAGACCATTTCTGCATTTCCCACTCTGAGTTCAGTCTCCTAGGAATTGCTGGGGAGCCTGAGGGTTGTACTTAGGATGAATGTTATTATATCAGCTGATAATTTCCAGTTTGCACAACACAGGCTAGTTCTGACCTCATCCCTTGATTGCATTCTTTGATTACATCCCTTGAACCAGCTACAGAGAAAATGGGAGGCACACAGCAAGCTTTCCATCAGAGACCCTGCATAGCAGGATATTTAAAAGATATTAAAATGATTTTAATGTAGGGGAGGATTTAAAGTAAACAATATATAATGATTTTTTTAAAGAAGGAAATTTGAAAAATCAGCTTGTTCCTGTAGGTTGCTTTCACTTTTTAAAAGCTTTAAGTTAGTATTGATCTTCCTGTTAGCACGTGCATGATATTTATTGTCTTACAAATCTTTATATTGGTGTGTGGTCGGTTTGGTGTTTGGATTTCAGTTACATATCTGAATACTGGTTGATATTTCTGAAACTTTACAGCAAAACTTCCTTGTTTTTAAGTAGCGACACTGTGCAAATGCTGGTCTCAAACACCCTATTTTAAAAATAATATAATTACATTGTTAAATAATGTTTCAAAACAGGAGGAGAGAATATGCATGGGTGGAATTTTCATCCAAAATTGAGAGGTGGAGAGGCAGGAAGTCCTTTTTTCGATGGCAGAAGCTGCAGTACTGAAGTGGTGAGTCTAAGAAACTAGAGGCAGATGGGCAGAGCAGATGATAGGAGACCAAGGAAAGTCGGATGTTCACGTTTTATAATAAACAACATACTATTTCTCTGGTGTTCATTATCACTTAGGAGTTAAAACTGCTAACTGTCGTGCCAGATGAGTGCTTATACCCTTGGTTAGAGATACAAAGAAGTTCAAGCCCATTAGTTCATAACCTGTGAAGTTTTGATTTTGGAATCATACCATCACCAGAATGAGCATAACCCTGAGTTTAAAAAAAAAAAATCGATCGAAAGATGAATGTCTTATCACTTAGAATTATATGCATATACTGGAAATTTAACCTCCTGTGGATATATGGAGAGAAAAGTGGCAGAAGCTAGAGCAGTGCTTCCTGTGGTGATTCAGGTTTTCTCTAAAGTATTCATACTTGTGGATGCTTATGTTTGAAAATTTGTTTGAACTTTCCTATGGTTCTCTTTTCATGCCATTTATCTTTATGGAGCAAAAAAGGGTGGTACCACCACATACATTTGTGTTGGAATTATGTAACTTGTAAGGAGTCATAATCCAGATATTTTATTAGAAATACTAAATTTCCCACGTACAGTTTACTCACTGGACTTTGAGGAGGAGCTGAAAACAAATGCTTTAGGGGCTTGACATACATACGATGTATTCCTCAGGCATGGCAATGTGGATTCAAAGAAGCTGCCTGAAAAACCTATCCAAGTGGCACACTATATCAATGCACGGGATTGTAATGCTTTTACTATCCAGACCATTGACCTCATACATTTATGATGTATGTGGTCAAACAGTAGTGCAGGGCACTGACTAATAATTCCAGTGGAGTCGTTACAATGTGCCCATGTCATACTGCTGGGAGACTCAATCCTTGGACTGTTAATGTTAGGCTGCACGTAAGTTTTGCATGTCAAGACATACCACTACCCATGCATGATACTCATCCTTGCAATCAAAAGACACAAGGCTGTAGTACTTTCCAAGTTATCATCCTGATGTTTTGGCATTGCTTGGCTAATATTAAATGCCATTTAGAAACAGAGAAATGGTAACAGCACATGCACAGTTATCTAGGAGCTTGATTGTGAAGTTCAGGCACACCAATAAGCATTTATACAAGTCACCCAATGAACACTCTGAAATTATTTGTGCAAGCAATGATTTGGTCCAAAAGAATATGGGTTAGATAATAGCTAGTTATGTCAAACCTTGTACTGTGCTACCAAAGCCTCCATACATTATAAATTTACACTGTCTCTGGATTATGCAGAAGTTCCCGAGAATTATGTCAGATCTGACACCATATAACTCGAGAATGCCTAGATGACATTTTAAACGGTCCCCAAAACTCCTGTTTGTCATCTGTGTCAGAAACAAAAGACCTTTAAATCTTGACCCAGGCCTAACGGCAGTCTATGGCTGCATGCAAAGGTAAACGCTGAACCACAGATTTATGGCCTCTACACACGGTGCTCCCCAATGTTGGAGTTAGCCCCTCAGCAGACCTCAACTGCCATAGGACTGGAGGAACATAGATTCCCAAGAGCAGATCTGGCTCTGAGGACTTCCCTGCTAAAGCATCAAACGCCTGCAGCTACTGTTGCTTTGAAGTAGAGTTTTGGGGTGCTCAACACAGATATAAATCAGGCACTTACTGTGCTTATTTTCTATGACTTTCTCTCGTGGTACCACAGGGGTAAACCTGAAGTAATTCCAACAGCTTCAGTGTAGTTGCTTTAGATTTATACCCACATAAACAAGAGCCCTATTTGCCCATTTTTTCTAAAATATGGTTTTTCCCTTTCATATCAAACTTCAGTGGCTTATTTTATATTCCCTTACATCACATTTTATCACAGATAATCCAGGAATATTGTTTCTCTGAGTAATAAAATTGTTCTTTAGTGCATGACCAGAGTAAGGGATATTGTGTCTTTTAGACATCATATATAGACAAGAAGATATAAATGAGAGTTAATAACCATCAAATGTGTCTATTTCCTTTTCCTATAAATTAGAGCATGCTTTCCTACTGAATTTTGCAAGAAGGAAAACAGACTCCCTCCTCCTGATGTGAGGAAGCAATGCTAAATCTCCCTAAAGATTCACTCTGGCTTCTTACAGCTGTATGTTAGTACCTTTTTATATGCAATTTTACTTCATTTAGTCTTTAAGGTTGTGCCTGAGGTTAGTTTAAAAGGTTAGTTAAATGTTAATGGATGTTAATGCTGCAATTAAATTGTTAAATCAATTGAAAACTGTGGCTCCGTCTCTATCTGTGTTAGTGCCGGCCTGAGTTGCATTGGCGTATAAATTAAAAGCTGTAAATCTAGTGAAGTCTAATTAGAGACCAAATTTCTCATTTATCTTATTTTCACAGGACTGTAAGCACTGATAGATAATCAACGAAGGGCTAAAACTTTTTAACATTAAAAAACTATTTTATCTATTTCAGGACTCAGGTGACTGATTATAATTCAGATCCAATTACTGTAAAAGGTCATATGTGAAATGAAGTTCTTACAGACACTACAAGTTTTATTTTACAAGTTTGCATACAGTGCTGTAACATCTACATCCCAAAAAGCAAAAGTAAATACACTCTACAAGATCATAAAAAAAATGCTCTTCAGGTAACCTGCCTCATGTAATCTGTTGAAGTTTGTGATCTTAATACACTCGTGCATCTAGTTTCCAATACTGTAGCACACGCTTAAGCTTCCCAGGTTATGCGTGTGCATAAGACCCTTGTTGGTTCTTGCCTTCAATAAGTAAAAATAATTAGCAATACACTTAAATACATTTCCCACAGATACAGCATTACAAATTCTTGAATTGGTGAGAATGATTATTTCCATTGTTATGTTAAACTAGCTACTGTCAATCTGCCATTTAGGGGAAGAAAAAAAAAAGGCAAAAAAGCCCAAGGTATTTTATCTAGGAAGAAGGTCTTGAGGAAAAAGAGAATGCTGATCTTAATCCATCTTGCAGTGCCACAGTTTTGAGGATGCTTTAATGCAATAAAAACACATGCTACTTAGCGTTAGCTCCTCAAAAGTTAAAAGTGAAATTTGATCATGCTGCTTCTGTTGGCTTATTTTTCCAACACCCCCTGTGATTCTCCAAAGTGTAGATCTTAAAGCTGCAAAAAGGCCAACAACAGATTGCAGTATGAGCATAGGGAGCAGCTTCAAGACTCATTAGTTTACAAATAAACCACAAGACAAATGTTTAAAATGTTTGTAGGTTCCAAATCACAGTTCTAAAATTGCATCCTTTGGTCATGTAGGAGTGTTAGAAATGTTACAGTTTTACATGTTGATTTCTTTTTTAGTGACTGTGCTTGGAGCACTCAGGAAAACATGTTCTGCTTTGGGAAAAAAAAAAATCCTCTGTCCTAACCAATTAAGACTTCACGGAAAGAAGTCATAAGCTAGTATTCTGCTAGAAGGCCTCCTTCCAAAGAAACATCAGCTCATGTCCTTTCTAGTGACTTCAGCTAAATTTCAACATTCATTAAAACACAAAAAGAGATCAAATCTGAAAACGAATCGCCAAGTGACTTGAATGTTCTGAACTTTTTGCTCTCCTAATTTTGTGAGAAATTCAAGTCTTCTAAAAACATCTTGATCACAGGCTCTGTAGGAAAAATGCCACGTTAGGCTGTGTGTCCCCTAGAGCAAATGAAAGGATGTTCTGTTTTTATTTAGAAAGGTGCACGGGTTTCCTGATATCTTTTTCTTTCTCATTTGCATCAGTTTCAGTACTTATGGACATGTGTACCAAATTGCGCCAAAAAAAAAGTTGTAAATGAATGGTAAGTACACAGATATCTTCAGTGATTTGAGTGGGGAGAGCAGCTATATACTGTTTCGTTAAATAGTGCTTTTCCAATGATTTTGGTCCCTCGTTAGTTTATCTTTCAAATAATTATTTGTCTATTTTTGTATCATAGGCGTTCTGCATCTTTATAAGACATGAACAGGACCATTGCTAACAGTGGTCATAAATCACTTCTGTTAAAAGCGTTCTCTTCAAAATTGTAACTTTCCTTTCACTTATTTGGTAAAAAAAGACAGCTAAGAACGATAATTCTTTTTACTAAGTGCTTAGAGTAGTAAATAGCTGCCTTAAAGCAAGACACGGTGTCATAAAGCAGGCTATAAAATAATAATAGTTGATCATTAAATAAATGTTTTGTCCATAGAAAATGGAGCTCTTAGCAAATATGATTAAATGGTATTACCTGTTTCCTTAATACATCTTCTCTCCTTAATAATGACTTGATAAAATATATGCTAGCTTTAGTTCACCTTGAAAACAATAGTCTAGTTACACCAAACTTTCTCTACTACTTGCTAAAACTTGGTTTTTGGCAGCACCACTGTTTAATTTCAATAGATGTTTGAGAAAAAGTCATAGTCCTTTGTGTCAAAAGAAGAAACAACACAGAACAAAATGCTCTGTCAAGTCAGAGACTAATTGCATTGTAAAAGAGAAACTGAAGTTAATACAAGAACTGGAGAAATCTGACTATTTCTCTATAGTAGAACTAAAGCCTGTTGGTTTCTAAGGGAATACTCTCAGTCCTGTAACAACTTGTAGGTTGGGGAGGTTCTTCGCAGGCCAATTGACTTGGCCAGGGAGACTTTAACTGCTGACAAAATGCTGGACTTGTGGGTGGGTTCCTTGAATGGGAAGGAAGAGATACCTCCTTGGGAAGCTGACTGAGAGGTCACAGGTTGAGGTGAATCCCAGCGTATGTCATTTGAATTGACCGTAAAATTGAGAATGTTGGATTAAGGGATAAATTATTGAGTTATATACTTGTCCTAGCAATTTATGCTTTGAGTGTTTTATGGTAGATTTACAACAAGGAAAAATATCTGAAGCTAAACAGTATTTTGACATAGAACAATATCATGGTATCACTCTTCATGAAAACCACTCTGCTGTGTGTTTCTGAAGAACCTGAATGTTATTCACAAATGAAAGAGTACTTTATTTTTCCATTGTTCTTGTCGTCTTAATTTTATTGCTGCTTTTACTTTCATTTTGTGAGGCAGAGGTGTGTTCTTACCTTGCTTTGTGTGATTTCATTGTGCAGTGTCCTTTCTGGACATAACAAAAGTACTTCAGTACCGTACTGTGGACCCAGTGGCTGGGTCAATCTGACAGCTAGTTGCTGCTTCCCTTGGGCCTCACAGTGCTGGTTCAGGGAGCTGCACAGGCAAAAAATTCTCCCAGCTAAAGAAGTGAATAATTTTCTGCTGGACACCATCTCTAAGAAAGTGCGAAAACAGCCACTGCCCTCTGTCCAGAGGAGGAGTGATGGGGAGGCATCATTCCTGATGGTACCAGCCCACACTTGGTCTCACCCAGCAGTGTCATAAACCTGTATCCAAAAGAGCTGCTGCTTTATGAGGTTATATTTTGTTGGGAGGGGGTTATACTTACTGTTACAAAAACCCATCCCATATCAATATGAAACAGTGGTCTTTCAGATTAGGTTTTGTCTGATGGTCACTACCCTGCCT
>NW_010136621.1:63832-86558 GCF_000699245.1 Pterocles gutturalis | reverse complement strand
CAGCAGGATTTCTGTAAATAGCTGTGCTATTTGCTTGCAGAGCAAAAGCATCTCTAAATGTCTGGATTAAAGTCCTTGTAAGAGAAAATATTTACAAGTCTAAGTTTGTTCCCCAATGGGTAATATATGAGGAGGCAGATAAAATCATCATGCAGTCTTTCATGACTGGCAGTGTCTGGTAACACAGTGATGAGTGCTGAATGTCTAGATAAAAGAGTACGGCACCAGAATAGCAGGGGACACTGCAGGTCAGCTCTGAAGTACGTTGATAGAATTACTCCCTGCAAAGGGAATTTAGACCGCATCGGCCTGGAGTTATCTGACACTCATCAACATTTTCATTGTCTTGCTTTCATGGGAATCAGATATTAATTTTAAAAAGCTTAAATGCAAGCTAAAAACAAGAGAAAAGTGTATTTTACGCTGTCGCATTTAGTCTTGTGATGCTAGCAGCAGTTCTTAGCCAGAACCTCAGCAGGTGTGTTGTTTGCTTCAGTAATTCCGTGACAATGAGGAGGGACAGAATGTTTTCGGCAGAAAGCAAAAGTATAGGGAATGGTGCCTGTCTATTAGGAGCTGATAATGGGATGGCTCCTGGGAGAGATTCTGGTCTGTGACTATCCGACCTCTAAACTATCATGATAAACAACAAAACTTCAGAGCAAGGCAGGTGACATTGCCTGCCTGATTCTGGAGATAGCAGCTCCCCGTGAAAGTCAGCCACTCAGTTTCCCTCCTGCCTTCCAGGAAACAGTTTTTCGACAGCTTCCTGAGATGAGAATACCTTTTTTTGTTTTGTTTTGTTTTGGTGGTTTTCTGAATGAGAGCAATTTGCCGTGTGATCATCAGGAGTTCCCCTTCCCTCCATCCCTCCTCTCCCCGCTGCTGTGCAAGCAGGAGCTCTCCCCTCTGATAACAGGGGCCAAGGTGGTTGTTTGCAGCAGAGAGATTCGACCGTTTGTGCGATCTGGCTGTTTTCAAACAATCCAGGCTCCTGCAAGCCTTACCAGCTGTGACTAATAGTGAAGAGAAGGGGGAAAGAAAGCTTCTTGGGCCTGCAGGCTTCAGACAGGCAGGCTCTAGGGGAAACAAGAGAAAGCCATTAACTAACCACAGTATTATCTTGATTCTCTCAGAGAAACGAGGGAGGGACGGCTAATGAACTAGCCTTAACGTTTCAAACTGAATGCACCTCTGGGAGCTCTGCTAGAACAAACAGTGTGACAGATCAATGCCTGATGCCTATATCAAGAGAAAAGGTTATTTGCTTCTCTAAGGAATTATAGGATTAGTATATCGCTATGATACACTTTGTATCCTTTTCAAAATATGGGTTTATGTGTTGTGCTTATTTTTATTTTCTAAGTTGTAAAATCCATTAGTGCGAGCAATAAAAATGAAAGGCAAGGAAATGCATTCTTTCTGCCCCTTTCTCATTCCCAGGATTCCTAGGATCCTTTATGTTTGGGAGCCTTAACGTGCACTGTTTGACTATTGTACGCGCCTTGCCCAAGGAGGGACTCACCTTTAGAAAGACTTTTAAAAATTTAGTTTAGAGCTGTGTCATCTGGTTGCAACCCTATGAAAATTCTTGATAGGAGGTGGCAGATTCTTAATAAAAAGGACCTTGTGTGAGGAGGGTTTTCGTTTCTTTCTGCTGCTGTCACTGATGTCTTGTGTGTCCTTGGGCACTTCAGTCTGTCCAAGCTTTAGATGCCCACCCCTAAAGTGAGTCCGTAAATCTTCATCTCTGCTATTGCTTGTCTGTCTCTACTATTTAGATTGAAAGTTCCTGGACAGGATGTTCTTATTTATACTGTATGTAGCACAGTGGGCATAGATCCTCATTGGGAGTTTTTGACAATTTTGTTAATACAACTGTAACCTCGAAATGTAACACATTTTGTAAGAGAAATGAGAGGAAGTGACAGAGATGAAAGTGGGAGCTGGAAGTTGTTTACAATATCAAATGATTCACATTGGTTGGCTTTGTGGTCTTGGAAGATGTCAGGCTAGCTTATCCTTCATCCTTGTGTCTTGTCCTTTGGTGCTTAGAGCGATACCCAGCTAAGGGGCTAAACAGTAAAAGTGCAGCGGTCTTACCTTCTCAACAGGAGCCAGAGTTGTCTTTAACTGCTGCGCATAATTTAAGTAAATCCTTTGATATTGGCATTTTTCTTTAAAGCTAAAGCTCTTGAAAACTATTTTGATCAATTATCTCATTCAGGAAGCTGCTGTACATATTTAACATACATACAAGCTTTGGTCAATCTATCAAAAGTCATTTTCATTTTTACAAATTATTGCTTTAATGGGAATTAGATGATGAGTGAATTATTGTTTCTTAAAAAAAAAAAAAATCTCCAGGTGATTTGTCAAGAGATAATTGTCTGAGTATCAGCATTTAAGGAGGTCTGCATTTCCTTTTAGGAAGGAAAAATGTTAAATGCTTAAATTAAAATAATGTTGTAACTTAGAAAATGGAACAAAATTAGCTTTATCTCCCCCCAGTTGTAGCTAGGAATTAAGTCATAAAGGGATACATATATCCAAACTTAATTGCTTTGTGTCAAATTCTGCTATTTTTATTCTGGTTCAGTAGCTGTTACTTCATCCATACTTCTACTGATGTCAGTGGAACTACACATGAAATAAAGAATGATTCAGTGGGAGTAAAGCTGTCAGAATTTGGCCTTTTGAAGTTAATGTGAGCTTTGCTATTGACTTCATTGGAGATGAGAAATTGTTCTTTGATCATCTTCTGAAAACCACAGTTGAGCTTTGCAGGTTTTAACCAAATGTAGCATGCTATTCTTTGGTTCAAGACAGATACTACAGAATTTTTCATATAAGGTACAACGCCATTTTTCCTGGGTCTTGTGTTCTGCCACAGAAACCAGTGTAACTAGGGCTTTTGAAAGCTAATGTTTACTTTTGGAATTAATTTTCTAAGACAGAGTTCCTGCAATAAGTTGGAAGAAAGTAATCATTAATACAAAAAAAAAAAAAAAGAAAATTACCAATTTCGGAACAGCTCTTCTGTATTTATATGGTTTTAATCACAGTGACCCTTCTACAGCCATTACAAGTTAGGAAAAGGAAAATATGATTAGGGAGGTCACAAGATCCGTATTTCCTCTATGTGTAAGAGAATGAAGGTTGATTATTTCAGGGGATATGTAATATAATATTGTGTTTTCAGTGTCTTTCTGTGTGCACTCAGGCAAAGCTCTCATTCAGAACTGAGTTGGGAATTGGCCCAGTCATAATGGAATGGGAAATCTAGTCACAGAAATTCAAGCAACGTGCATGTACAAAGAGAAAAAAAATCTAAATTGATGTAAAATGTTGATGTCCTGGAGAGGTGGATGGATGAGGTAATTCCTGTTTGCTAAAGTTGTTTGAAAGCCTCTGTGAAGCAGTAACAATTCAGTGCAAGACACTAACTGTGCTTATTTTATTATTTAAATCAGAAGTGGTCTGAATCATGCTGATTTCACTCAGGTAAACTGTCCCAGAGAAACAATTCATCGTTATCCTTCTCTCATCTCATTGAAGGGAACTCAAACAGGCGTCTGAGTTACACAGTTTAGAAGTGCAAACAAATTTCTCAACAGTCTCCTCATGTTTGCCACTGATAGACAGCCACGGCCTCTCCAGACTTGGTGGCTTGTTGTAACCCACCAATAACGTTATCACAGCTGTGGCTGGCAGAAGATATGGTGAAGGCAAGGTTTGCAAGGAGAGATATTAAAGATATTGCTGCTTCCCACACTTTGTCACAGTAACTTAAGTAGAGGAAACTGAAATGTCCTCTGTCACTCTACGCATGTGGCCTTGTTAAAGATTATATTTTTTTCAAATTACCAGTAAAAATAAATAATTGATAGCAAATTGTTTTAGGAACAATGCTGGACTATTGTATCAGCCCAGCTCCTCCATTATGTACCCCAGGACTGTTACCACGTTCTGGAGCTTCCTGGTAAAACACAAGAGAGCATGTGAAATCTCCCGAACTCACTACAGTGGTCAGTAAGAGTTTTCCAAATGAACTAACTGAATAAAATTTTGGTACAAATTTTCACTGAAGCTAGAAAGGTGCTTTCATGGACTCTTTAGTTTCATTTTAATTTTACTACTTTATTTTTGTAATGACTAATGGCACTTTATGCAGCCTGGAAGCTCATTTCCCCACAAAAAAAAACATTATTTCCTTCTCCAGATATGTTTGAATGCTTCTATTAATGCAATCTTCAATAAATCTACAATTTTGTCAAGTAGAACTTTGACAATTTATAAGATAAAAACCATTTTCATTAAACTTTACCATGTACCAAATACATAAAATATCCATTTTAACACAGGGCAAAGATTTTGCACTGTTTCAAGGCATTACAAGGTGTGTTTATACATTCTTTTCCTGCCTTTCACTTAGTTTGGACAAGGTCAGTTCAAAAGTCCTTGTTTATATATTTTTCAGTGGTCTCATCTTACTTTGGTGTGTGTGACGCAGCTAGGGAAAGGTTACCCACTGAGACTATTTGCTGTATGGATGAACTTGTAGACAAGGGTATATCAGGAAGCTTCTAAAGGAAATATTATATGGTCCATCAAGGCAATCTCAAATTTCCTGGTTGCATATATTTAAATAGGATAAGCTCCAGTTACCTAAGCACTTGTTTTGGCTGTAATGGAAAATAGGAGACTAATGTGGGACCATAATGCCTATCTCATCCCAGCCCATCAAGGTATATGAAAATAAATCTAAATATCTGTTATTAGAAGAACAGGCACAGTGGATGAGAAACCAAGTCTATGCAACTATAGACAGGGAGGAAAAAAAAGTTTAGCTGCATCTGGTTTAAGATTATACCTGTTCATTGAATACATTCATCAGTGTCTGGTTTTGTGTTTCTTCTTCCTCATGATACCCCAGATAAGAAGTGGTAACTAAGTCTTAATGGTTTTGAAACTTTCTGTCTGTAACCATAAAGTGACCATTTACAAACTGGAATGCATTGTTGAGTGGGGATCCAGTTCCTTTCTCTGCCAGACCTGTCAGTGCAGGTAGATCTTTGAGTTAAGACAACAGCAGACTGTTGTACAGGTAGATTTTTTTTTTTTTTTTTTTTTTTGGGGGGGGGGGGGGGGGGGTTTGGGGGGGGTGTTTTTTTTTTTTTTTTTTTTTTTTTTAAACAGTATGCATGTTAGGAGTTTTATCAGAAGACAGCTGCTTAGAACAGCTGTCTGCTTATGTGTCCATCTTAGGAGAGAATGATTAATGAATTCACTTGGGCAGTGAGAAACTCAGTTCACTGATCCATAGTTTCAGCACAGGTATTGATGTGAAACTAATGAGAAATTTGATGCTCAAATTTGAATGTTTATTCCAATTACCAAACAACAGATCTAAATTAAAAAATAGCTTGAAACTTTAACCTTTTATTAGTAATGTAGAAGCCTGAACTGTGGCTTTGCATCATGTGATGCAATCTGAAGACTTGATGCACTACCACCTCCATTGTTCTGGGGAAGGGAGAGAGAATGGCTTCTCCTGATTGACTTTGCTCCCACTACTTGATTAATTGGAATATTTTTCCTTTCACCCCTCCCACTCCAGTTTTTAACTGGCATGTTTTTCCCAGGAATTAAACATGCACTAGGAGCTGAGCTGTAGGCATCTCCTACAAGTCCTTTTAAAATACTACATATGTTAAGTTCTCAGAGCTATGGTTGCTCTCTGATTGTGGTGCTAGTACATGGCAGTCCCAGGCAAGGTCTGCCTTAAAATGCTTACAGTGTTTTAGGATAGAGGAAAACGGTAGCTACTAGCTTTAGTTCCTAAGCAGAAGGTTAAGGTATGGGGAAATTAAATGACTTGTTGAAGGTTATGCACAAAGTTTGTGTCAAAATTGACAATTGACCTCTGATCACTGCA
Organism: Pterocles gutturalis; assembly: GCF_000699245.1. NCBI lineage: Eukaryota > Metazoa > Chordata > Aves > Pterocliformes > Pteroclidae > Pterocles > Pterocles gutturalis. Next base: position 80,620 of record NW_010136621.1, on the reverse strand, counting down.
TTTTTGGTCCTGTGATGAATTTCTCTTCCCTTTCAAAACTGACTTTTTACAGCGTTTCTATCAGAACGGACTAACAAGAATTCTTGAAAGTTACCTGATGCGCTTAAGAGGTCCTGTCTGCTAAAACCTGGTGTTTCTGGGAGGGATAAATGCTTCTAATTTTCATTCAAATCAGCGGCAGCTTGTAACTCTGCATCTTGCACAATCAAGTCATTTAAAAACAAAGGTCAGAGGGAAAAATTTAGCATTTTAAAATAGGACACTAACTCATGAAAGTTCTTATCGTTGGGCAAGAATTTCTTTGGAAGAATTTATCTACTGCATGTTCAAGACTGAACTTGGAATCTCAATACACTTTGCTGGAGATTTCTGCTGTGCTAGCTTTTTCTTATTTCCTGTAGGTAGCCAGAAATGTGATGGCAATTCTGTTCTAATAGTAATAAACCAAGGTGCTGAAAAGGTGTAGCAAATGTTGCCACATACTCCAGAATTGGCCCATCAAATGCCCATAAAAGAAATGGAAGATTTTACACTGATTGCTGTTCAAGGATATGTATGAACAATTCAAATACCTTCCCAGCACTTGGGCTCTCATGCGTTCAGTAGTAAAGCAGCGCTGGGGCAGATGCAGCTACCTAATCCTCATGAGCAGCTGCTGGCCTATACATTTCCTGACAGTGTCAAGTCATCTTTGTACACAGCTGTGACGTCCCACTTAGCCCAGCCACCATGGAGTGGTGGCACCCATGGCAACTTGACTCTCTCCTCTGAGACATTCCCAAAGCTGCCCTCAGCTCTCAGAGTTGTGGCATGTCTCTTGTGGCACTTGGCCATGTGAAAATGGCAACGTGTAGGTCAGGAAAATGATGTCTTATTGTAGATTTTATGTTAAGCTGTATGTGTAAAAACAAACAGATATTTGTAAATCAAACAACACACAATAAAAGGTCCATCAATTTCAGAGAAAATTTGGTAGATTTGGGTGAAGTTAAAATTAAAAGTGAACATGCAAATGTTATTTGTAGGTTCATATGAGTACTAATTGGCTGAAACACTTTTCAATTTCAGCTATTGTGGAACAATGTTTTATAAACTGAATTTATCTCTTTCCTATTTAATTTTAGGAAGATAGCTTGTGAAATTTCTAACGTAGTCACCAGGTCTGTGTTCATGCAGATTCATGATCCATGCATTTCCAGAAAGAATTGCTCATGGATTACTCAGGCCAGTGAAGACAGTTCAAGCAAATTTGTACATTTTTTTTAATGGGTGTGGGGCTGGACCTACCCTGGCAGTACCCAGACACTGAATCTGCAGCTGTGTGTTCAGAGGGTATGATTCTGTTCCTTTTCTCCTAAGGTCTCAATTCATTTTGTTATACAATAGCCACTGGGAGGATTCGAGCACAATTTCCATCTTGTTCCCATTAGTTATTTGTGTTCCAACATCAGCTGGAGACCTTTGTCAAGAGCTAGACCTTGTTGTATTTGGTGCTACGTATATCCATAGCAGAAGACAATTCTTTCCCCACAGATATTACAGTTTATAAACCTTGAGGTTTAGAGATATCTGCTCTATGACATACATAGTGACAAACTTCATTATTGTTTTAAGTCTGGCTAATGCCTAGAAAAATGCTGCTGGATCAGTCAGAATAAGAGCTTTAATTCCCCTGCTGGGTCTCTCCCTGTTGTGTCACTTATTTGTAAAAAGAAAGTGCCTCTATTTTTTAATTTCCTCTTTTCAGACTGAAGGTTTGGAGCTTCTTGGAATAATAATAAAAAAAAAAATTCTTTAAGCCTTTGTAAAGCAGAGAAAACTTTGAAAGAACTGACCCAGTCCCCTCTTTGGTTCACACCTATCTGGTCAAAGAGTTCAGCTCTCCGTGGAGGCTCCCAGACCTAACAGCAGTCATGCGGAACCTGTTTGCTGGCTTTCAGGCTCAGCACTTTCCAGGGTGCCCCATCTCAACACGCCTGACATTCCTGGCCTGGCAGCCAAGAGGAATAAAACCTTTGGGGAGTACCTAAAATTAAATGCCTCCTTTTGGTCAGATGAAGGTTGTTCACTTCAGTAACTCTGCTGAAACTTTGCCCTTCTCTCATTTAGTGGCCATGGAAAAAGACTATGCTCCCCCTTGTTTTTTTCGCTTTAGGGGATTTAAATACAGTCCTTGAATTTTTCTTAGAGTGCCAAGACTAGGAAAATAGACTTCACTTTATGAAGAACAAGAGGAAAAAATAATCAGACTCTTGTTCGTGTTCTCTTACTGTATAAAACTTTGTACATGCATTCGTGCATAGATGGCAGAGAGAGTAGAGCATCCTCTTCATTTATGGAAAATGATCTCTTGATCCGCCACCTCTTTAACATGAAATAAATTAAAGACAAAAGGCTGTTCTAATCCTTGTCCTATAGCTTTCAGAAACCTCTCAGAGTTTGTTTGGTTTCTGGGGGGAGCACGGGGGATGGCGGAGCATGCTTCTCCCCATGAGCCTTCCACTTCAATAGCACTTACACATCCTACTCCAACACCTAGCAATTTACATGTGTGTTTTTGTCAAGGAGATTTTCAAAATGGTCTCTTAGCTGGAGGAAAGGCCCTGCTCTGCAACTTTGATTCTGTAAGGTACTTAAGTATGAGCCTAACTAATTGACTTTGGCAGGACTGATCTCTTAAAACAATAAGTTCCTCAGCTGGTACCCACATTTAAGTTGCAAGAAGCACCTGATGTGTAAGTGGCTGTGCTAAACACTTCTGTGCAGTGGGACACTTTTTTCTGTACCTGAGCATTTTCCTCTGTCCACAGCCACTATCTACTTATTTTCCTTCGCAACCTGGCTTCGTTCTCCAGCTTTTCCCTCTCTCTCTGCCGTCTCTTTTGATCAATTCTTTCTTTCTCTTTTTATCCTTTATGGATTTTCTAGAGTGGAACAGAACCCAGTAACATTTACACACAAATTCAAGTCCTGGTAACTTTTTTTTTCTTTTAAATGAGGAAGAATTAGTTTACCCAAGCCCAGTTTTAAGCATTTGACATAAAAAGTAGGGTTAAACCAGAATGATCTGAAAAATAAAATGATAAACAAAATGAAAATACTCATTAGTGCCTCTCACTAGTTGGCTTTTCTGCAGCTTTCTACATTGATGCCAATCAGTATTATAAGTTAGGACTGTGCACTCTTGTGAAGATCATGGGCCAAACTATATTTTTATTTCTATACTAGGGATTAAACTCCCTGATAGAAGGTCACTGGATGTGGGTTGCATACTTGTATGAGGCAGCATTGCCCAGCTCCTCCTGAATTTAAAACTAGAGGAGAGCTGGGAAAAGTCTTGCAAATGCATCTCAGCATGCTGCAGGTGCCAGCCAGAGCTACCTCAGCTTTATGCCATTTAATGCCACCACTAGGCTGCAGACTACTGACTCTTGCTGAAAGAGACCCAGTCAATAGCAGTTTGTGTTACTGTTTTAGGGTATTAGTTTACAATTCTTTGTCTGACGAACTTCCTCAAATTTTGATGCAAAGCTCTTGCTGTGCCCTGTTAATCCTTTGAGCAGTCTTTGGGCTGTGTTGCTTTCTGAAGGTGAATGGCATCTCCACTCATGGAAAAAGGGACCCAGTCTTTCTCACCTGTGTAGCTGTCCCAGTGTCCCTAAATCTCTTTATCTTACCAAGTACTCTGCTGATGCTGCTCCCTTGATTCAAGAACTAAAGAAAATTAGTGTTTTCTTGGGAAAGGGATGAAGACTTGGTCCCTCATTACCAAGGTAGTGTTTCATTGGTTGTCTCACCTGGTCTTGTTCTTCTAGATGTCAAGGTCTGACTATTAGACGCTCCATTTCTCTACCTATGTGAAGTTATCTTGGTGATACCATCCCTATTCCTGCAGGAAAACAGGGGTGCCAGGATATCTGCAGCTGCTGCTTTCATTGATCCTTTCACTGGACAAACCAGGTCCAGCTTACACATAAGCTAATAAATTAGGAAGACATGATGATAGCCATGCTTTACAGATATTTGCAGATTGGAAGGAATGGTGATTTTTTTTGGATGCAGCAAATTTTTGTTGCTTCTCCCCCAGCCTTGATAGAGAAATGGTCTAAAAATAAAAAAGGAAAATTTCATGTTGCATACAAAGGAAAACAAAATGAAGCTAAGAGCAATTAGGCTAGACAGATGAATAAGCTGCCTAGTGAGGTAGCTGAGTCACCATCATTAGAGGTGTTCAAAAAATAGGCTAGATAAAATCCTTGAGGGGGTCAGAGTGTATGGGAAAATCCTGCTCGATAGAGAAGGCTGACCTGGCTGACCCAGGAGGTCTGCTGCTTCTTCTGCATCTCTTTATTTAAAAACAGAGTTGAATTCAGAAAGTAAAAGAGGAAAACAAAACCCAAGCCAGGTGCCCATATCTGGTAAACAGTTTTCTTTTGTTCTCAGTGATGGGAGTTGCAGAAAAAGAAAAAAAAATTTAAAAAAAAAAAAGAAAAAAGAGAAAAAACCCTCTGAAATAAAAAAATGTATGTGCACTGTTTGCAGAAGTGATGTGATAAAAGATCTGTGTCTGCTTAGGAGAAAGATGGAGCATCTTTCAGCAGACCTGACAGAGCCTGGAGGGGAAATTCTTTCAGTGTGAAGAGATGGGGCACACAGGTGAGGTTATGCACCTGTGCAACGAAGAGAGAAAACAGGCAATCATTCTCTCGAGGGCCTTCTGGGAGTGGGCCCGTGCAGCCCAGCGGTAAGCCTTTCGGAAATTCAGTGCCTTCACGATTTGTGAAAATTTGACCCAGTGACTGTGGTTCTCAGCTGTGCGTAAAAACATGAAAATGGAAGCCTGGGCTCCCAGGGGCAAGGTCCAGCATCGACATGCTGGGAAATCCTGCGGCCGGTGGTGTTCCCAGGGTCAAGCTGATGATCAGAATCAGCCAGGAAGAGATTCAGGCTTAAGGCAATGAAAGTTCAAAGAATACCCAGAAGTCTTCAGCATGGCCACAGAAAAGCCCCAAAAGTCACAACAAGCCAACAGAATCTCACAGAAGGTGGGTCAGTTCATCTTTGCCAATTTGCTTTTTGAGGTATGCCTAAGACAGGACAGGAGTCAATTGCAGAGGACTCCACGGGACAGATTTCTTTTCTCCCCCACATTTAGGTTTTGCAGTACTTCACAGAGCTGCATTGAACAACCCATCATATCTTTGCAGTTTAGCTGCCTGAAGTTAGTAGTCTTGTTAGTCAGCCTGGTTTAAAATATGTTTCCTCTCTTCCTGCCTGTGTCTGCAGTGTTCTAGTGCAACTGGTGCTGAGCCGTGATGCCACCAGAATGGGGATGTGATTGCAGCCAAAGACCTTTGAGATGCAAGTGCCTGCTGGTCTTTTTCTCCATGTGCAGTCACTGAAATGAATTTTACTTCTGCAGGACAGCATCATTCTTGGGATTTAGGAGTAGAAATGCTTTCTCTTGAATGCCCCGATGTTACAGATCCAAAAAGTTCAGCTGATAGGCAAGAAAATAAACGAGGAGAATGTTTTTCCATCTTTAACAGAAATGTAGAAACATTCTTCAGTCTTCCTGTGACATGACAGTGAATGGTAAGAAACAGAGGGAAAACTCTTTTGTTAAATGAAGAATTTTATGTTTGTTGGCTGCCAGGCTCCAGCTAAGACGAGCCCCCCTTATATAGTCAATATTTCCTGAATGCAGAATAAATAATAAAGTACCCTACATTCTCTGGAAATCTTACGAGGCTTGAATGAAAAAAGTGGGAACAGAAGCTGAGTCTTCAGGTATACTCGTGCCAGAAGACAACACTATTTTTTTTGCTACAAACGGAGCAGGCTCGGGTGTTGCGTGTGTATTGTTATCTGCGTTAACAGGAGCTGTGTGCGCAGCAGAGTTGTGCTATTTTGCAACAGTTTGCGTTCAGAGCTGTGGACTGGAGTGTTTATCACTAAGTTACTTCTCAAGAACTGGGCCAGATCAATACTGTATTCTTTCAGACCTTTCTAAACCCAGCAGGGAAGGCAATCACAGTGGTGCAGATCTCTGCACCTTCTGGAACAGATCAATACCCTGACAGTGCTAAGCTTTGTTCCTTCAGCAGCTTTAAGATGTTCTGCATGCTCTACATGATTGCTTAAAGGTTTGTTTTCTTCCTAGATGACAACACTGCTCCCTCCCTCCCTGATCTTTCCTAATAACATCACTGTAATTGCCTTGACATGAAATAGCAGCACAAACACAGATGCTTTGCTTTGAGGTGTTTTATCTCTTTGTGAATGTCTCTATTGGTTGAGGGTGTTGATTTCACTTGAGTATGAAATCAGAGCCCTTTTTGTATGACTTTTCTTATATACATTGTTTTACTCAATATGGCAAATTAATTTTGGCTATGGTGATTACCGTGTATTGCGAGGTGCAGTAGACACAATAGTCTATACTGAGTAAATAAGATTATCCTAAACTTGGTGTTGCTGAAGTCTATTTTAGTCTAACCCCACTCAACCATATCATCTTGTTTGTCTCAGAAATACTGCAGGGCAAAGTTACCCGTCAACTAGTGCTAGGTGGAATAAATCAGATTTTATTTTGTCCAAGCTACATCTCGAACTCCTGCTCCCTATTTGTTTTTCCTGATGTCTTCTGTCATCAGAAGCTGAGGAACTGGTAGTTTTCCTTCAAAACCACATCTGTTTTTTATCTTTTTGAGAAATTATTGCATGTTGTATAGTGTTAGCCAATTTAAAAGACAGTATTAGCCATTACAAATTACCAAGCTTTGCTTCTAGAGCTGGGGAGTGCCTGTAGTAACAGAATTGTGTTTGGAAAAGGCTGGTGTTCAGTGGCTTTTCAGGTGTATGTAACTATTGACAAATCTGTACCCTAACATATATTTATTTGTAGTATAGCATTAAGGTACTTGCTGCTGAAGCAAGGAAAATGGCACGGTGTTCAAAGCGTGAGACCAGGCAGTCTGAAGGATGTTCTAAATTGCATGTGTCTCGAAGGCTCCTTCGTGGTGCTCTGCTAGCAAGGAACAGGGCTGTTCCATATGCTGCAAGAGAACAGGAAAGGGGAGTTCAGAGAACTCCTTGTTGTTGTATTTGGACGGTTGTCAATCCAGTGGGAATCCTATAAAGACACAGTCTGTGTCTTCAGAACTGCTCTGCTGAGGTTGGTGGAATTTTTTCTAGTTTCTTAAACTAGAAGACCATCTGTTTCTCAAACAAGAACTAGCTCAGAGAACTCCTGTGGTCTGTGCTCTGGAGAGGGCCCGACAAGATGATCACAGTGGTCACTCTTCTATGTATTATCCGTAAATTTGTAGCTCTTGGACAGATACACAAAGGGAGTTCTCAGTCCAAAGTGTCTCTCATACTTTGAACTGAGTTACCGCTTCATCGCATGAAAACCTTCAGTCCTTAAGGCTGAACCACGGGAATGTTGCTGTTTTCCTTTGATAGTTGACTTCCGCTCCATTTACCAGGTAAAGCATTAATCCCTCACAGCCCTCTCCTCATTTTGAAAGTCTTTAGCTGCAGTTCTCTGTTATGCTTTGAAAAGCATGTTGTAAGGAGTACAAATTAGAGATACACTGCCTTCAAAACAGCCGCTGCCCACTTCTGCGTATGTGGAAAGCAGGATAAGATATGCAGTTTGTAGGTACTATGATTACTGGCTTAAGGAGAAGATAGAGCATTTCTCAACATTTTTGAGACATTAATACAACTCAGCCAGGCCATTTTCTGTAATATGTGGTTCGCTGTATCTGATGTATATTTTTTTCATCTTAGACATAAAGGTAAATCCTTTTCATTTACATAAGCGGGCTCTATAAACCAGATTACCCGAATTAATCATAGATATTTAAGCATATTACAGTGCTCTGTACCACAAGCTAGCGTTCCTAGAAGGTGGATCAGAGATAAGGGTCCCAAATCCTTTAGTCCATCAGGCTTTATATACACTAAAATCAGTTTTTCCTGAGTAAGACCTTCTGGATTTGGCCCTGATACGCTTTTATATTCATAGACCCTTCAGATACGAAGACAGCTCCATGAAGCAATTGTATCAGTTTTTTTTTTTTACTGTTATGAAATCGACCATTTCAAATAAAAGTATAAAAATACGCTATGTTTTAGTAATGGTACTTTTAGTATTAAACATGCATGTTATACCTCTATCATGCTTGGCTTTTATGAGCCTATTAGGATTTATTTAACATCTCTATTATGGTATTTCCAGTAAATAGATTAAATCATTAAATGTGGAAATCTGGCTATTTTACCCTCAGTAAAAGAAAGATTTACGTACAGTTATTCTCTAGTATTTTGCCTCGCTGCTTCCTAGAAGGCTCTAAGTTTCATCTGTCATTTGGATACCATTTGAGCTACAGGCAGCTGGCATACTTTTACGTATAGAAGCATAGAGAATATTCCCCCTCCACGCTTCTCTTACCCTAATCAAACACTGCAGATGCATCTTGTCAAGAGAATGCACCTCATCCTTGGCAGTCAAAGGAAAGTGACTTCAAGGAGGACAGAGCAGCACAGCAGCAGCTGACCCCACACCAGACCCCACAGGCAGGTCTGTCAGCGAAGCCAAGGAGGAGACTAGGGAAGATAAGCTGACACCCCATGACACTGCTGCAGAGATTCGTCCTGGAGCTGGGCATCTGGGTCCTTCAGCTGCCAAGGTCACCAGAGCAGCCAGCTCCCATGCTGGAGCGGTGAGAGCACCGCACATGTCTCGGCACTCACGCAGCAAGGGCTGAGGAGCTAGCAAAGACCCATGCATGCAAAGGGCTGGATAGGCACACAAGTGGGACACATTCAGACCAAGAATTAGGGGACTGAAGGGTTTTCCTTACTAACTTTGTTCTTCCTGTAAATAAATTTTCTCCCTTTTCTCTCCTTATTATTAATTCCTGTCTTAGCCTCATCCAGTCAGAAAGGTTTCCAGCAGAAAATCTTTTTCTACTTCTAGTGCACAGACATATGGACATATTTTTAAAAAGGTATTTTAATTTCAAGCTCCCTCTTAAAAAGAATTTGTCTCTACCTGACGTAGTCCTTACTCAGGGAGACTGCTAATGATTTCAACAGGATTTTCTATGAGAACTACCCACTTTTATCATATATTAGTACAGCAGTATCCTTATTTCAACAAATCAGCAGGCTGCAGTTCACAAGGGGTTAATAGAACAGGTAACATTAGGTATATTGAAAAGGTGGAAGGAAATGGAAAAAAAAAAGAAGATTCCTTTTCCATAATACTGTTTCTGTACTCTGTGTTCCCCTCCTATTTCAGAAGAGCTTCAAAAGCCTAAAACAGTCCATCCTCCTCTGGTCTCTCTTGAAGCCCTACAATTCTTACTTCCCATTTGGACTAGAAGCAGGTTTTGTCAAACTGAGCTTGCTGAACCAGAGCCTTGTGCAGGGAATGGAAGCCCCTCTTTTTTACGTCAGGGTGATTCACAGCTTGCAAAGACAAACATCTCTCACTTCTGCTTTTTCTTTCCTTCTCATTAAATATGCTGCACTTCACAGCTTGCTTAAGAGTGGCATAGCACTGGAGAAAGAGATCTTTTGCTGGCCCAGAAGGACTTTGCTTGTGGTTCTTTTGCAGTTCAAGATTCACCCATTTTTCCATTCCCTTCCTTTTTGTCCGTAGCTTTCTTTATCTTCATCATCTAATAGAAAATATGGTTCCCAGGTGGCTACATCCAGTGCTGCAGGATGCAGAGCAAGGACAATATGCCCAGAGCGGTGTCACACAACCACATTGCATCTATTTCATCTCTTAATTACATGCATCCATTTCATGTCTTAATTATACTCTACTTAATGATGAAACCAGGACTGGCAGGTTGTTTGTAGCTGACCAGTTTTTCTTTTTCTGGATTATTCTGAGTTTGGACTGTCCTTCTTCCTCATTTCTTTTTGTTTCTTTCATTAACCCAGAAAGGGACCTACTTTGGTTGACCAGGGAACTGAGAGGAACATTGAGCTCCTGCCACACAAGCATAAGCAATTCCTACACTCTGGAATCACTCTGGAAAAGGCTCTGTTGGAAACCAGAATGCTGATGGTACAATTACTCCAGGCTATTTCCAGTGGCTGCCTTTCCTGGTGGCTGTCCTTGACCAAACAGGGAAGAAGCTGGATGCCTCACAGTCTTTCTAGGACCCTGTGTCTCTCTGCTTTAGAATGCCCAATGAAAATCATAGTGTGAACCTGCCAGCCTATGGGATTTCTGTGCTTTTGTAGTACTTCTGTACTTTTCAGACTTTTCTAACAGTAGATATACTTCAAAATATCAGATTTTCTGTTCTGATCTACAGGGTCTGCTCACTTCTATCTGCGAAACTAGAGGATAACAACTAATATTAAGAATATTAGCGAGGAGACACAAAGCAGGCATGCAACAGTGAGGAAGAATATGTATTCTCAGAAATATCCTGGCACCAGTGGGGTTACCTGGTGAGTGATCTTCTGCTGGGACTCTGCAGTCAGGTGAGAACATAAAGCTACATTCACAGTACCAATGGTCACTACAAAATGACATCTGTAGCACTAGCTAAACCTCAACCATTAGATGTTATCACTGGGATCTGAAATTAAATTAAGCAGCTGGAATGCCTACTATCCTGCTAACATCATCAACCATATCAAAGATAAACACTGCTTTTGTTACTGCAAGTACAGGATGCAGCTGAAAGTAAAACTGCCGATTATCAGATCTCAGTTTAGCCAATGTCGACTTCCAGTTCAGAGATTTGAGTTGTCAAAGGGGACATTTAAAAAGAGATCAGTGCCTTTGAAGTGATAACACACAGGAGCCTGGGGGGCAGAGTCACAAAACTTCTGTACACTGTGTGGACTAAAACTATGGAAAATGTTTCCTGTTTTGTAGGGGTGCAGGGAGAAAATTAAAACTGCAAGAGCTGCTCAGACTAGTATGTAGACAGTCTGATGGTGTAAAGAAAAACCCTTATCTCCTCTGCTTTATTGCTCTGGTAATGTTTTTTCCTGGAATGTGAGGATTCAGAGAAAGTAGAAGTTCTGATTACTAATTATCTTCGTATTCTCATTGCTGGACTTTACATTTAAGGTTGTGCTCTAAGATGTGTGGTTGTGAATTACCATAAGCTTTGGAAAAAAAAAAAAAAACAAACCAAACCAAACACAATCTTGCTGTTATTGTGGTTGAGACACTCAGTGAAATGTGCACTTAAATACCTGGAGTTGGAGTAATAATGGGGCAAAGTCACTTAACCCACAATTCAGTGAGGTTCTGTAGTACCACCTCCACAGGACTCAGAACAGATCCAGCCTTAAGACTTAGAGAGCACAGAAACCCACCACACTTTTACACCAAGGAGTAGTCCTGGTAGTAGGGATATCTTGGAGAAAGACTGAAGAATGTGGCTGCATGTTCCTTACAAAGTGAGGTTATTGGAGAAAATTTAACAGAGCAGGGCATAAAGTCCAGTGGGTCTTCTTAAGTGTAGTAGTGCCCCTCCATTGGGTCTCATATTCAGAGCAAAAGGATACCACAGCTTCATAACAGCTTTCCCAGGTGTGAGGGGTACATCAGATTTAGAAGAAAGATATCCAAAAGTGCACCAAAATGTTTGGTGTTGATAATAAACTTAGTTTGGCATGAGAAATGTTAACTGTTTCTTGGCATTAATTTGTAGTTGTAAGGGTTTGCTTGGATCCTGATGAGAATTTCTTTCAGAAGGAAAATTTAACATACCTTTGCGTAGAAAAATGTATACTGTGATCTGGTCAGGTGTGATCCTTTAAGGAACCAGTTGGTGGGGACTGCAAGTGAAAAGAGAGTCTAGTCCTTTGATCTGTAGCTGACTGTCACTTCTTACCAAGAAAAGCCTCTTAGCTTTATCATTTTTAATCCCCCCAAAGGAATTTTGCTTTGACAAAAACCCAATTGATTTGTTGTCTTCAGTGTATGGGCACTGTGAGGATGGCCCAGTGTGGGATGTGGTGTGAAACTCCTCGAGTGCCTCTTAAACCCAAGGTTTCCTCTCTGTGTCAGGCTGGTCAGATAGGTACCCATTGTGTGGGAAGGCATGGGCTGTAACAAAGCCAGGAGAGACCTTTAAAAGGAAAGCTTAGTTCATCCGTGGTCCTCTTCCTAGCTTAGAAGGTCAGCTCTGCTCAAGACTCTGTCAGCATCCTTGGAGAGCTGGTTAAAGAAAATAGTATCATGTGCCTTTTACAGACAGAAAAGAGCAGATCCAACGCCCTCTGAAGTGAATTTAAAGTTTACGGTTTATATGAGCTGACACTGCATCACGTCATTCCTGTGCTGAAGCCGTGCGTAGGTGCTGTGCTAAAATCCACGTGGAAGAAATTATTTAGTTGTCTTAGGGACATAAATGTAAAGCCCAGCTGAGCAGGCTTTGTGTTCAGTAACTTAGAGGGCTCAGGACGAACAGTCCTTGCCCACTTACAGCTAATAGTTTTTCATTTTTTGTAATGACCTTGAGTCTCTGTTTTCATCACCCCAAATAGCTTTATGCTGCTCAGCAGCCAGTTTCAGTGTCCATGCCATGAATGCTATGAGGAATAAATGCAAAGGAGCTGTAAGGAAGAAGAAAAATTTATTTTCCCTGGTGTCCCGTAATAGTTATTCCCAGTGTTCACCCCATTCTAAGTAGGTATTTTGTCTGCCTAAGGGCACCCGGGTTGTATCCCAGGCAACATCGGTCTGACATTTTTCTCCTATCTATTTTTGCTGGGCAGCTGAACCCTATCAAAGATGCTCTAGCTACATCACAGCACCCCCCCCCCCCCCTTATATGGTGGCTCTGTTAAAAGAGAAGGCAAATTTCCAGTTTGATTGTCTAATTTGTTTTTTACTAATTGAGACAGATTGCTTTTTGCCTTTGAGAATGGGTCCTTGTGTGCAGACAGGTGAGCTGTTTGCTATCGGTGTCTGCGCTAGTATCAGATAAGTAGAAAACCCCCTCAACCTGACAATTCCCTTGAGAATTATCTGATCTGGTTTGCTTTGCTGTTTCCTCTTGAAGTGGACAATGGCTTTTCCCCTGTTAAAAAGTTGACACAATGAGACAAGTGTGTGATTATTGTATCCCTTTATGTCATTTGAGTAACTTGAGATAGCCTGGTGTAACGTGAGTAATCTGTGCTCGCCACCCCTTGAATCTATCTGGAGTTGATTGGCATATCTGTGCATTTTAACTTGTCTGGAAGGCTCTTATCTCCTTGCTGCACAGCACCAGTTGCAAATTTTAAACCTTTCTGTTCAACTTTATGTTCAAATATGTTCCTCTTCCCCTTTCCTCTTAGCGTTTTAGCAAGGAGGTGGTTTTGCTTTGTTTGGGGTTGCTGGGTTTGTTGGAAGTAAACCCAATGACTCCTTTAAAACAAATGAATCAGGGGAAGGCAGGTAATGCAGCTGACAGACAGGTGATCCTGATGATACTGTCTGGTGCCTGATAGACTGCCCCTGAACATCTGAGCCATTCACACCATTTTAGACAGTTAACACTGGTTCTCCGCTACTGAGCAAATCATTACTTTCCATCCTGACCCATTAAAGTGAAGACCTCCGTGTGTCTTTCAGGTACAGCCTGTGGTTAGAGGGTGACGCTGAGGAGAGCCACCCCCTGAGAAGTGCTGCGGGTGCGGTACCTCGCTGCCTCCAAGCGTGCATGGGAACAGGGCTGCACTGCTAGCCCCAGGCAGTTGCCAAAGCAACCTGGTTTGTTTTTTTAATTTTTTTTTTTTAACATGTGCTTCTCTTTGAAACAACTCAGATTAAAAATGAACCTTGAGAATAGCCTTTGCTTTAGTGGTGTTGCACTGTAAATGTCACTTCCTTTATTTTGAGTGGAGGTGGCAGAAACGTGTGGTCTGAAGGTACAAACATCGCACTCTTGGGAAAGAAGGGAGGAGGTAAAATATGTTCTAGAAGAAAGTAAGGTGCTACTTTGATACTAAATTTGTCCCATTGATGTAAGCTCGGTTTGAAACCCCACCAGCTGCCTCGGTTTCCCCTGCCAGAAATTTGTCCTAGTCTGCTAGTGTGCAAATGCGATGCGAATGCTCAGGAACCTCAGCTGTGGCCATGCGATTCTTCCTTCACCATTTTCCAAGGATCCTGTCTTGCACTCATCTCATGGGTTGTCAGGTTGAAGGAGGCAGGTGGGTGTTCTTACTCTCTGTCTGTAAGCACACAGACAGTCTGCCCTGTAGCAAACTCCACTCTCACCTTCTCAGGGACAGAAGTATCTGCTACCTGATCTAGGTGGCTGTTTTGACTCTTTTCTCACTGTTCTGCTATTTAAAGGAAGTTTTCTCCCTTTGTGGAGCCGTGTATACAAATTCTATGTCTTTTTCCTCTCTCAGCTGAACAAGCATCAGACCCATGGAGGCTGCTTTCTAGTCTCCTGCTCCTCTGCCACATGACCCTTGAAGGATGTGGGCTACACCAAGCACTGGTGAGGCATTTAGGGTCAGCTTCCCTAAAACTACTGCCTTCCACATCTCTTCAGCAGGCATCTTTCTTTTAAAAATATTTATTAAAATTTAAGACACAATGCTGGATGAGCTACTGCAGCTCTTGCTGACTGTCAGGCAGTGTGGCTGTATAACAATTTCATGTCGTACTGTTCAGGTTGGGACGAGAAGCTAATAAACCCACCCCTTTGAAAGCACTCCTCCTCTATGTGTTTGAACTCATGAGGCTTACTCTCACTTTATTCTCTTTGCGTTATGCACAATGGGATCATAAGATTCGCAAATGAGAAATAAACTGAGAGTACTGTGATTAAAAATATACAATACATAATATAACCTTGCACAACAAAATTAGTACTTTGCTAATTTAGTCCCAAAGCATATTGATTAAATGCATTTTACCACTTCAGTGTATACTGGAAAATCCAATTAATACAAAAAAAAGAAAATGAAAACATCCAAGTCGCTGAACTCTGGATCATAAATGTTAATCCATCCTGCAGTATCATTTGAATAGAACACACACTAATTTTCTCTCATTGTTACAGAACAGATTTCACATAAAATAATGTTGTAATTGTTTCAAAAAAAGAGAAGTATTTGCCATTTGGTGTTTCCGTTTGCTCCTCCTTGATTGAATTCATTAAAAAAGGACTTTTTTTTCTATCCATAACAGCTTTCAGCAAAGTCTCCTTAGTGACAAACTTTTAGTACTAAGAGTCTGAACATTTGGTTTGGTGAATTAGGAAAAGCAACCTTGCACAACATTCAACCACAGGTATAGGATTTGACAAAGCTTAGGACTTTGGACTACATCCACACTAGAGATGATGGTGAAAGAAATGAGTTTTTCATTGCTGCTGAAGACCAAGAGGTCAGCTTTTCTTAGGTGATTGGGAAGAGCAAACTTTTGGCCAAAAGCCTTGTGCCAGCAGTACCTGCAGACAGTGCAAATGATGGAGCATTTTATTCTGTACTTAAGTTGGGGCAGACCCTCAATTATCCACTGGTCAATACACGCTGCTAAAGCCAGCATAGAAATTCCTGTGTCCTCAGACCTGATTTATTTCCTGCTAGAATTTATAAGGCTTAAATATAAGATATTTGTTGGGGAGGAAAGAGTTTTACAGCAAATTTCTGCACTTTCAGCAAGGCTTGGTGCAAAGATGGTAACTGTTAGTTGGTATCGGGAATCTCTAGTGAGAAAAGAAGCCAATGGGACTGTTGCAGCTGAGATATGGTGAATCTTTTTCATCAAAGTGATGTTACCAAGGGAATGAAAATGCAACAAAGAGCAGCTGAGTGAAGTGATGAGGAAGTTAAGATTTCCAGTGCTCTTGAATTCTTATAATTAGTGATATTGTGCCAGGTTTAAGAATATAAAGATAGCTGTGTGTTGAGTACTGGGGTGGGGGGGGAGGGTGTGTGGTGGAATCATATTTAGACAAATATTTCCACAGACAGCACTTTTATAATTTTAGTAGTGCAGCATTCATAAGGTACCTATTAGAACGTGTTGTTGTCAAAGGGAATGTCGGTGAAGAGGCCTCCCTTTTGGAGCCGTGTCTGCAGGGAGACATGTGCAGATGTCTTTATTAGTTTCGTGTCTAAGCGACTTCCCCGGAGGGTGTGCTGGCTGTTGGGTATTAGCAGTCTCGTAGAGAATCCATGAAGAAGCTCATGTGCTCTTCACTCTGCTGGTTGTGGGTGGTCTCAGAAGGAAGGCGCACCCCCCCACCCTATTTTTTTTTTTTTTGTGGGAAGAAGAATAACTGAAGTACCATAAAAATGAAACATTGCTCTCAAATGGGCATTCACTCCAGCTGTTTTATAAATACTCAAAGAGGACAGCATTTACAAGGTTAGCCCAGTGAAAGTCTCACGAGTTTTATCACATCGTAGCTTGCTTTTATGTCAGTACATTCAGATAAATATTACTATGATATACTTGAATATATCTAAGGCATTTTCAATAGGCTGATTTTTATATCTTTGTATGGCCAAGATTTACTGCCATTAAATGGTACTTTAATCACTGAAAATCCCGTTTGATTTCCGACGTTATAAAACAGTAAAAGAGTGAGGAACCAGGCATTTCAGACTGTCCTTTTTTGGTTTTAAGTATTATACGCATTTTAGAATATGATATATCCTTACCTTTCACCCTGTCACTGTGCGTAGTTATGTGAAAAGAAACAGACTTAGTATCATAATAATTTATTCTGTGTAGTGTGATTGTGATATTTTATATTTTCTATATTTGGATAATTGTGG
>NW_010136621.1:51285-63801 GCF_000699245.1 Pterocles gutturalis | reverse complement strand
CTCTTTCCCAGGATGATACAATTCCCCACTTCAAACCAAGCATGCTGTAGAAAGACTTTTCAGACTGTCCTTCACTTCTTCCCTCTGCTTTATGAAGAAGACCTAGTTTTGCTATCCTATATGCTACAAGGAACAGCCCAGAAATTTAGTACATCCGACAAGATAGGAACTGGACTGATGGTGCAGAAAGAAAAAAAAGAAGAATCTAATTCATTCTGTGTGTTCTGAGTTAGGGGAGTTTTGGTGATCCTACAACCCTTAACTTCTCTATTTCTTGACTTTTTTTTTGCAAATTAAAGAAACCTACTTTGTTAGTTAGCAAGTGTTCAATTAGTCTCTCTTAGTCTAGTCTTGCTCTGCACTTCATAGTACTGCTCAGTAGTGCTTTGCTGAAAGTCAGATAAACTGGTGTTCCCTCAGCCTCATCAGTGACTCAGATTGTATTACAGCCTCATCCTAATGTAATGTATTGCTTTTATGAATTAGAAGGCCAGATCCTCAGCAAGTGAAAATTTGCATCATTCAGTGCACCTTTGCATAGCTATATTCAATGAAAATCTGACCCAGAATTTCTGGTCCCAACAGTAATAAGTACATAATTTTGCATTATTTTGTTTTCATTTTAAAAAAATGAAACTGACTTTTTTTTTTCTTATTTTAAGAGAAATGTTTGTGTCAAAGACATGATATTAATTTCCTAAGAAGTATTCATAGATGCACTAGCACTTTGGAAGCTAAAGGGAAAGTGAAAAAAATTGAGACTATAATTAATCCATTCTCTACTTATAGTCTTGATTAGCCTTGATACAGAAAGCTATTGGTGAGGCCAAATCAGGTTATTCCCGTTTGTTTTCTTCCATCAGCATGTGCCCAAAGAGAGTTATTAGCTCATTTTGATTGTTCATTGGCAGTCCTGATGCAATATGGGAACTGTCTGCCAGCAAATGTCCTTAATATACGTGATTTGAAGGGGAAAAATAACAACCAAAACCGTGTATTTGCCTTATCCTGCTAAAGGGAAAAATGCTTTCACGTGCCACTAAGGAGCAGTTTGTGTATTTTGTAAAATTGGTTGTGGTGCTTGGAGTTTTTTAATACTTAGGAGGAAAAGAATCTGATAAAATGCCTTTTTTTTCTTGAGTTTTAAGCATAGTGTACTTGATATTTTATGTTTTGAGGTGCTTGTCTTTTAGAATATTGTGTTATGTACATGCACAATGAGCATCCTCTAGGACATTTCCTCTTCAACATTGTAAAGCTAATCTGTCTCAAAAAAAGGCAAAGGGGAGACTGATATTTTTTTTTTTTATTTAAAAAAAAGGAAAAAAAGGAAAGTAAAAATTCTGCCAATTTATTTTTCCTTGAAATCCTCTGCATGACAAAATAATAGTAATTAATAATATCCCTTTTTTTTAGTAATACCTTGCTAAGGGGAGTTGCTTGTGGAGAGTTGTGCTTTGTGAAATACCTGTTGTTTAGCAGTCCAGAGTTGTCCGTATTTTGCAAAAGGATGAAAGGATTTTGACCCATATAGTTGTATTATGCGGTTTAACAAACGAATATTTTTAAAGTCTGGTTTTTTTCTTAGTAAGAATAGTGTTAATTCATTTTGAGTTTTGCCTGAGAGGTGAGACCTCCAAAATTGTCCCAAAGCTGATAACACACTTTATTTTCAGTGCAAAGACTTTCCAGCGTGTTGCATATTTTCAGCAGCCTTACACCACCCCGGAAAAGCTAGGTTAAGGTGAAGGAATCAATCCAGGCTTGAGTGAAGTACAACCCACCTCTTAGGAGCTCAGGTGGTGTTTAACCTCAGCACTGGACAACGTCTTGGGACAAGAAGTGAAGAAAACAACAACTATTTGAACCCATGTTAGAGATTAAGGATGGTAGAACCCAATTGCGTGATTAAATATTAGAGTCAGTTTTCCTGTGGTGTGAAAAGGTGGCATGGGGCTTTTTTTTTGATTACTAGAAATACTTGGTACTTGTTTCTTAGCTTATCAACAACATGTTGTGGCTGTGTCACGCAGGAACATTAGCTTGTGAATTAGCCCTGAGGCACTGTCCTATATACCGCTCTGAAAGCGCCTGGTGTAGGATCCACTGACTCAGAGGAAGAGTGCCTCCTACTGATTCTGCCTTCAATCCAGACACTGACCTTGCTCTCCTGACAGGATTTGACAGGTTTACAACCCACGGGTGTGGCTGTCATAGCATCATTTTTCCCCCCTTTTAGCTTCTTCTCTAATAAACTTGTTAAACGTTTTGCATTAATAGGGAAACTTATGCAATGCGTGTCTTGCCGTCTTTGACAACTCATTCAATGTCAACCATCAACAATTTTCGTTTAATGGACACGTAACATCCCTGGTGTGATGATATTTTTATTTTTTTTAAAACTTTTGGTGTCAAATTGATAAGCCTGTGAAATAGAATAGATACACATAATGCTGCTTTATCCTCACAATTGACAGCGAGGCAGCGAAGCAGAACCTCAAGAAAAGCAACCCAGTTCTGCATGTGTAACCACACAAGAACCCAGACTGGTCCCCAGTCCCACCTAACGTCACAGCTTTGTGACATCTGAGCAAATAATAGGCAGAGAGTGTGAGTTTGTGAAAGTAATTATATAAAGCTGATGGCAGGGGACAAAAAGAAGTGGGGTGGGGGGAGAAAGCGAGAGGTTTCACCGCTTTGACAATGTCCACAGCTGTGATGTCATAGGCACAAAGATGATAATAAAATTTGGCCAATGTGGTGTCAACTACACCTTGCTCCTTTTGTCTTTTCCCTCGTATAATTTTGTATCCATGTGTGAATCGGCTCATTAGTGGAGGAGAGTGAAAATTGAGGTCAGGGTATTTAAACCTGACCTGTGCAAAGGCCATGCAATGCCTAAGCCCACCGGGGGTTTCACTTCAGAGCCCCGGACCACCCTTGAAGGTGACACCAATTCAAGCCTCATTTTATAAAGGCCTTATTAATTATTGTCTTTATAAGAAGGAGAAGCCATATAAAGAAATGTGTCATTCTTAGAGTAGGAGTAGGCAGGAAAAAGAAGAGAGAGAGAGAGAGAGAGAAAGAAACAGAAGATCAAAAGAGAGCTTTTTTTTCCCTTTTGCTTTTCATGCCTCAGAACCTCAAAGGAGGTCGGGGAACAATCAGGCTTAGGGGTCTCGTGTGCTTTCTGGCAATTAGACTCAGCTGATGGGCTGAAAGGGATTGAATGGCAGGGTTCAAGGCCCTTCTCCAGAGCTTCAGACAACAGGCTTTTCCAAAGCAGCAGAGCAGCAGACACCACTGAAATCATTTCAAATGGAGACTTACAGCCAGGGATTCATTAATTCACCGGCCTAAACAATTACTGGAACATATAATGTCTCTATATACACTTTGATAAAGACTGTCATCCTAGACCTTCATTTTCCCCATTTTTATTAGAGATTTTTAATGTCGGGTTTGAAAAGAACCTTTTATTTCTTCAATTATCAAATTAAACCTTTTATTTTTTTTTCCAAGGTGGGGGAGGGAAGAATATAAATTCCAGAATTTTTGTTTTATGGCTACAATTGATTTGAATTACAAGAGGAGACTGAAAAAGTTTTGTAAAGCATCCTTAAACATTCAGTCATAAATAGGATGGGAGCCTGAGTAGCAAGAGATCCCATCCTCCTCCTCCTCCTCCTCTTTAAAGAGGGTGGTCTGGGACAAATAGATTTAAATGAGCTTGATGTGAGAGAATTAGCTAATAAGGGACAGTGCAGCAGAGCACCCTGTAGATGCAGGCTCCATTTGCTGCTAGAATAGTTTGAACTGAGACAACTGAATTAGCACTTTTAGTACAGTTGAAATGTTTTTAAAATAAAGAGAACAACCTATTATTGTATTTCTATTTTTTTTTCTAGCACCTCTGTACACAGAGGTGAAAGGTTTTAGTGCAGAACCGTGGCTCATTTATAAAATGTACCTGAGTATCCCTATGAAATTGAGAGGTAGGGACAGTGACAGGTCCCTCTAGAGCACTTCTGGCAGGGACCAGGTGTGCTTGGTAAAGGAAGCACAGCTCTAGGAAGAAACTCTCCTGTGCTGAGGTAGATATAAAGTCTAATTAGGCACAGTCAAAAGTGTTTTTTGAATGGAAAATTGGACTTTCAACTAAATTATGTTTTGTGTCTCTCTGTTCCTCAGATTTTTTTTTTAATTATTTTCACTGAGGCAAAAACTGAAAAACTACACATCTTAAGAGAAAAATATTTCGTCTGAAAATAATTTGATTGGAAAGTAACATCAGCATATCTTAGAAGTGCTGGTTCACCAAGCCCTGCTCTGTTCTCTGGAGCAGCGCCCTGGTCAGACACCCATCACCTCTCTGTCCAGTGGCAATGTGGTGTGGGAGACACAGCCCAACCATGTGGCTCAGTTCTGAGAACAGCATCAGGTTTTTACTCTATGATTTTCAGAAAAGACACCAACTTGTCCAGGCTGTGCTGGAGGAATCCTGCATCGTCTAACCACAGCACAAATGTTTTTTTGTCACAGATGTGGTCCTTGCGTCATTCCCCTGCTTAAGCCCTGTTAATGCTTGATCGTCCCAACCATAACGTCAATATTTCCCATGCAGGAAACCATATTGGGAAGGAAGCAGCCTACCTATTATGTGATTCCAGTAGTCACCCTGTGTCCATCTCTATGAATTGTGCCTAACCCACCAGTTCCTTCTACTGCTTTGCAGCAGTAACCCAGTTTGGGTGGAAGCTAGGGCTGTGTACTTGGGACACGACACTGTCTTAGGAAGAACAATATTGTTGACTCTGGTAAACATTGTTTCAGACTTTCCACAGGAATATAGCACCGGGAAGTTGTACAAGGCTTGAATGATCATTCTGCTGTCAGCCATGATGGAAGAAAATTATTTATGTTGTTTAATCAAAACTTTTAATTTGCATGTCCCTTAAAAGACTTGAGGTACTGAGATCCTCAGCAGAGGCCTGTAGTGACCATGCCTTAATTAATCCTGATCCAGTTCTGGAAGTTAAGAGAGCATCTAAATAAAAAAATAGGTATTTATTGGGCACAGCTTTTGTGGGCGGAGCAATACCGCACAGTATCAGCTTGCATTAAAAGTGTTTTGAGACTATTAATTTATAATCTGTAAAACTCTTCCACCCAGGCTAGACTATAACGATAGTGTTTCTTATGCCTTTGTGTCAGTTACCTGTTGAACTTTTTCTTGTGAGCTCTGCTTAGCTGCTTTGTTCTAAGTACAGTCTTTCTCTCTGATGATGGCCTTGTATTGAAACTCCACCATGGTCACCGCGTCTCTGTTTTCTGAAATACTAGTGCTCTATGTCTGCTGCAAGGCTAGAGCACCTCACTCTTGTATAATTGCATTTTTTGCTTCCCTATTATCCCCCAGTGGTTGCATTCTTGCATATTTCAGCCTTCTGGTTTTAAATTGCATTTTTAATACAAACTATTCAGTGTGCTACCTCAAAATGTGGGGAAGACCTCTAAGAAGGAGGATGTGAAATCCTGTTTAGTTACCCCTATGTGTAGTGACGTCAGTCCGGTCACCGTAGGTAACGCAAATGTTATCCGTAGATACTTATCGTGACCATTCTGCTCGTTGTTTGCTTCACAGTATGAGACAGGAGTGAAAACATCTCTCCTGAAATGTCTCTCCCTATGTTTTTTGAGACTATTCTTTCAACTCAACACACCAGCCACCTTCAGCTGTAATCTGTCTCTTCCCCACCATTCTGCCTCATTCCCAAAACAAGCCTCTTTGTCCTTGCCCACTGCCCATTTATACCATTCTCAATCAATCTTCATTGAATGCAGCGGTACATCATTAACTTGTCTTCCGGCAAGCCACTTAACCCCCTAAACCCTGGAGCAGATTCATTACATTGCCATCTTCCAGTGAACGGTCACATCCGCACTTGACTTAGGCTATTACTTAGTCACACGATTCATCATCCACATGGGTAGTTTTTTGCTCCTGATCAGATTGGCGTGACATTATCTGGAGCGTATTACAAGGAGATATCCCAAGAAAAAGGCCCTGTTCACTAAGTTTGGCTACATCTATAACTCTTCCTGA
The DNA here is from genome assembly GCF_000699245.1 of Pterocles gutturalis. Taxonomy (NCBI): domain Eukaryota; kingdom Metazoa; phylum Chordata; class Aves; order Pterocliformes; family Pteroclidae; genus Pterocles; species Pterocles gutturalis. Next base: position 57,695 of record NW_010136621.1, on the reverse strand, counting down.
CCCTGCTTTTCTCCGTTATCACCCACAAGAGACAGAAGCCATTACACAACTCTTCTGTCTCTGTGCTCACAGTCGCTTTTGGCATGCTCTGGACCAGGGCTGTGCTCTGCATAAGCAACATGATGCAGAGTTCACTGAAGTTTTATGTTAGTTTGTGGTTTTTCATGATGTTTTCTACTATTTTCTGAGTTGCAGTATTATTATCCAGATGAATTAGTGAGACATATGAGTGGAATGCACAGGATTTTTATACTTGGATGGGTATCAGGCCTGTAATCCAGAAAACCCATCCTTCACTCTTCATGAGTGGGTAAATATTAGAACCATTCTTTTTTTGCTTCTATCCCTTTAGGAGCCTTACTTTACTCATTTTTTGCCTTTTTTTTGTTTTGTTTTTGTTTGCTTCGTGCCAGTTTGAAAGGAAACTGAGTAGCCAAGGCTGTTCCTTTATTGCTGAAAAGCCTCTCAATAATTCTGAATTTATAATCCACTGTGCAATCACCAGTCCGACTTTGGTAATCACACGTCACAGTATGATTATCAAGAAATAACTGGAGTGATTATGCAAATCCTGGAGTACTAATTGGCTAATAATGACTTTAAGACAGAGTACAGTGATTCATATGTTATATGGTTTGGAGGGGAAAAATCCAAAGTAATTATGTAAATCAGTTGCCTGTAACAACTAGTCGGATTCAAAGCTTCGTTTGGTTAGAGAGAGCTCTCAGTAATGCATCAAAACTGGGGAGCATCCCTGTACTTTGATGTGCAGAGGCAGTTCCAGTTCAGATGCACTGTGTTGTGTGTAGGGACTGATTTCATTCCTTCTAGCTGAGTAGTATTTCTTGCACCATCCTTCAGGAAGCTAAAACAACCCTCAAACCTCTCATATATGTTTAAGGTGGTTGTTTACTCCAGGAGACAAATGGGAAAAGAAAAAATCCCATTTTCTAAAGAAGGATTATTAAGAGATTATTTAGTCCTTCTTCTCTTTTTTCTGTTTAAGATGCTGTGTCACAGCCAGAATTATTCACTACTAAAGATACTCTTCATTAGTAACTTTAGAATAAAAGCTTCTCATTACCTTTTCTCCTGCCATGTTGTTAATAGGAGCTCTAGGCTTTCTTTGTAAATTCTACATGCTACTCTTGCTAACGTTGATTTTAAAAAAATAGTTCTCATGTGGGATGTAGATTTATTGAGATTCATTAAACAAATCTCGCTTTGTCTTTCTCGCACTGAAGACACTAATAGGCCTTAACCAATTGATTGACACTGTTTGATACAAATTCTGTACAAAATATTAGGAGTCACTGTTTTTTAACTAACTGTCATAAACCTTTATTCTACTCAAGCATAGTTTGGGCAGGGTAGTATCATGGGGAATACAAAAATGTCACATCAGGTTTGTCTTGGGAAATATGCTTGGAGTAGGGAGCTGGAGAGAGAGGTGAGTAGTCTTCATGGTAACCATAAAGAGAAGCGTTTCGGCCATGGTTGTATAAGCCAGCCAAGGCCCTGGCTGAAGGCACTGCTGCCCAGTCTTTGTGTGATTTACTGCTTTGAGGTTCGTCATGCGTATTCTGCAGAAAACCTAGTTTTAATGCAGGTGTATTCTTTATACTAGGCCTTCAAAGGAGTTTGTTTCTACTGGCTTTAGGGGTTTGTTATAGGCTTGACTCAGGGTAATAAATCAGTGTCACAGACTTATCAGTCCTCCTGCCCTCCAGAATGGAGGGAGTTCAGACCCATAGACAAGATGCCTAAGGCAAGAGTGAGAAGACAAAGTCATTGTGTGTTCAGCATTTCTTCTGTGCAGACACTGACTTTCCTTTTATATTTCTCCTAAATCCCATTTTGAGCCTCTCTGTAGCATACGAATGACTGTACAGCTTCAATCCACGGCTTCCAACAAAGAGTTTCCATTTGCTATAATAAATCAGGCACACAGATGTGAATCATTAGAGAAGCAGATCAGCTTATACATAGGAAGCTGGTACCCTTTTAGTGTTGCTGATACATTGTGATGGAGGGTAGTGAACGTGAGAAGGGAAGGAGGAAGGAAGAGAGAAAGGGAAGTGCAGGGCATAGGGAACTGGAGGGAAGTGGTCTTCAAATGCTTAAAAAAAATGCTAAGAGAGAAGACAAGGAATAAAAAAAAAAGAGAGAGCTGAGGAGAAGTGAAAGCCCAGGCACTGTTGCAAAGTTCCTCCACCAGTGACAACCACTGAAGAAGTTTCCATGGATTTAGTGCACTTTTGATCTGACACACAGTGAACAGTTGAGTGGAACCCTTAAGCTGAAGTATCTGTCAGGACAACATGTAGACCTGGTGATGTCAAAACCCTTTGCAAGTAGGTCTCTGCTTTGCTGAATTGATTGTATAGGTGGGGTTCTTGGATGTCACCATGAATTATGTTGCAGTCTAAAGTTTCCCCTCACTTTTTTACCCTAAAAAAAAAAATAAAAAATAATCCAGCTAACCCCATCTGAGGGTTGTAAGACGAATTCAAAAGTTATGTATATTTTTGGGCTTCTCCATACAAAAATAATTCAGCAGCTAGAACGAAATTTTAAATAACTTTATTTTGCAATTGAATGGCCCGGGTGTCTTTTCACAGTCTAGTGATAATGGAGAAGAGTAGGGATCTAAGAGTTCATTGTTGTACAGACATTGTACAATCAATTTCTATGGTTGTTGGATCATGAGAGGGGCAGGACAGGATGTGTATGTCCCATCACCTTCCTGTAAGGACACCCATCACCATAAAGTTCATAGGTTCTGTGACATTACAGCCCTGCTCTTTGTGCCTTCCCCTCAGAAAGATAACTTCACCCCATTTTCTGCCCATTGAAGGTTTTTATTTCCTCTTCCACTAGAGCTAGTGTTTTTAAAGAAGGGAACGTACTTCCTCATGATAATTTTGACAAAAATGGAATGTGCATCTTAAAAGCTAAGAAACAAAAGAGTTAAAATAGCTTTTTAATAAAATAGTTGTTGGTATTTATTTTTTTTTTATTTGTTGGCCAGACTTTTTAGGTTTGAAGCAAGACTACACTTGAGACAAAAAATAGTAGTTTTTCAAAGCATGAGCAAAGGTATTTGGATCAGGAGAAAGTTTTGTCGGCACTGTCAGTTAATTTCAAACATAAGCAAAGCAAAAAGATGGGAGCAGAGATGAGAGAGGTAGAAAAGCTCATTATGTCATTGTAGTAAAAAGGATGAAGAGAAGATGACAAGGCTCAGTTGGAAATCCTCTACAAAAGTATTTTTACATTGGTATATTTCCCAAATTTGCCTGATCCCCTTCCCACGCCGTATTTCCCAAAGCTCGCCACCATTCAGGCTGCGCTGCTGTGTGCCCGTTTGTTGTTTAACAGTGGTTATGTTTCAATAATGCTTTATGGCTCTGGCTTGGAAAAGTCTTTGGATGAAATTAGTATTTTTTTCAGCTTGCCACTTAAAATATGATCAAGCATATGGGTGAGCTACACAAAATTTTTTCAGCGAACATTTGAAATCAGAGCAAAACCTGATTGTTCCATCTTATTAGCCATGTCTTGTTTGATGTAGCATGTTTTTCTAACCCGGTATCACTTCCATCTGAAGCCGCACCACAGAGAACACAAAGGTTTCGGTATTGAAGTTGAAGGAGCACTGAAGGGCATCTTACAAATGCTACTTTGTCACCTAGCAGGAGTTCTTGGAAATTTTTCAATGTTTTTCTTTTCTTTTGTGAACGGACATAAAGTGCCTCTTTCAAACCCAGCTAGGGTTTTTTGATTCTCTGAGGTGCATTAGTTGAGGCTGGCAAACTTTTAGACTCCAGGGAATACAAAGTAAGATAATCAGTGCAAACTCAGTCCTTGCGGCAACTCTGTTTGGGTGGCTGCCTTGAGACAGGGACTGGGGTGGGGGGAGGAGAACAGTTGCTCTAAAGATGTACAGGAGGGACAAAATTAAAGCAAGAAGAAATCTTCCATTTCTTAAAATCGGGATAAAGACAGAAAAGGATCCAGAGCCATTCAGAGACTGGTAGGAGCTGAGAAAGACACTTGTGCAGGTTTGTTTCCCAGATTTTTGCTTCACTCTAAACTTTTATTTATGTGCCTTTTCCTGTACCACTTTTACCAATGTTTCTCGACAACACATTAACTTCCCTCCCGGTACAATAATCGACTCCAATCTGCTATTATCACGGAAATAGAAGAGGTAAAGTGCCTGTAATAGGATCCAAATCAAATCACTTTCACTTCAGCCAGCTTTTGCTGTGAAGCCGAAGATTCCCCAGGGAGATTCAATACAGAGAAACACCTGCAGACACAGGCTGAGGCCCAGAGATTATATAGAACACGACAGGCCGAGGTTTGCACGAGCATTTCCTTAGTTACAAGACGGTCACATTGGCAGTAATAACCAGAGGCAGGACCTGATAAAGTTGTGACTCATTGGCAAAGCCAGGATCTGACTTTCAGCTGATTTGACCCATCCTGAAGCAACACATCAGTTGACAATTTACTGCAGAAACAGCTATAGTTATTTTTTTTTTTCCTCCCCCGAAGCACTTGCCTTAGTCTTGAATGGTTTTGCATGAATCCCTGGTTGTGTTTAGGCGCAGTCCAGCCTGAAGAGAGAAAATAGATCATTCTCCCCCAGTGGCTAGGAAAGGCCAAACTAAATTGAATTTAATAAGGTTTAGGGGAAAATAAACCTAGAATCTTTCCTGTGGCGTAGGAGGCAACTTCAACAAGGGTTGAAGTTAGGATCAAAATACACGGTTGCAACTGGCTTGTGGTGTAGGTTAGAGTTTCGACGCTTTGTTCCCTGTGAATATTAGTTTATTAATTCAAATGTTTTTCCCCTACACACAGGTTTTAATGTAAGTTCTTAGAAATGCTAAGAGACTCTATACCAGTTACATGTTAGTATTAATTTTGTGTTTATCTCAGCAAAACAATAATATCGTCTCAGCAGGATGAAAGCAAATACAAGTCCTCTCCGTATTTGTCACCTAAGTTTTGACAGGCTTGGCCTCGATGGGGGAATAATAATAGTGCTAAAAACAGTAAGAAAAAAAAAGAAAAGCAATTATTCCTGAATTTTAAAAAACCATGGAGAAATTTTAATGGCTCAGAGTTCAGTGAGGAGTTCAGCTCCCATTTTCACTTTGAAATATCTCCTACTAAGTGTTCCAATACCTATGCTGCTGCAAATACTATTCAGTACCTGGCAGAATGTGAAGTTCCTGACTTAGAGTACATACTGACCTGTTGTATGCATAAAACGCATACGTACATATGCTCCCACCCTGATAAAATTATTAGTAAATGGATAAGAAATTTTTAAAAATAAAATTTAAACAGAGTGGAATAAAACTCAAAAGCAACAGACTGAGGAAAAAAGTTGTGCAAAACTTGAGGAGCTCTGTGGGAGGAGTGCGTTCAGGGAAGTTGAAATAATAGTAAACGTAAGCATTTTCTGCAGCTTGGTGTTCTGAGAAGTGTTAAGATTGTCTCTGTCATGTCCGCATCTCTGCAATGTCTGAGCACCTCAGTGCATTAGGTAAAGGGGGTGAGATACATCATGTCGAGTCTGCTCTTAGACTTCTTTTTCCTCATGAAGAGAATTGTTTTTTCACTAAATGGAATTTGGTAAGGTTTATTTAAAGTATTTACTGTAAGGCCAGTATTTTTCGTGGGGCAGCAAATGAAAATAACAAACTGTCTTGCTCCTCTCCTGCAAGCTTCACTCACAAGCTTTTATGACTGTAAGAGTTTTTATTTTTTTTTTTTTTAGAAAATCCTTCTGAAAGAAAGGAGATGGGTTTGGAATTGTGTTTTGACTCCACGTTACAGTACATTACAAGTCACATTAATGTAATATATAAAAAAACATATGTCAAACACTAACACAGGATCAAAACTCCTGCTGTGAGAGATATGGATGTCGCATTATCTTGTCAACTCAAATGCACATTCTTAATTGCTAAATATGAGCCAGAATCCCAAGTTCAAACATTTGTTCACTGAAAACCAAACCCTGATTTTTACAGTTCAATTGCAGCTGCAACTCTAAGGGAGTTTGGAAAGCTCTGATGGAAAGGAGCAAAGACTTTCTTTTATGGGGCACCAGAATTTGGTATGATAGTTTGGAAGTCCAAAAACTGAAAATATGGGGTCAGTCTAGTGCTCAATTACAGTGAGAATATGGCAAAGAGCATCGTCCAGCCTCTCTAATTAGATCTGGGACTGCGTAGGGCATTTCAAAGCAGAATAAAGGAAAGACTGAGGAGTACCTAAGTGTCTGTTTGAGGATGGAGTATTAAATAGTGGAAGATTTTTATCCTAAATAATTGCTTTTTCAGTTCTCTGTGCAAACCAAAGCTTTATATGCAGAGTGTAGAGACGAG
>NW_010136621.1:0-51254 GCF_000699245.1 Pterocles gutturalis | reverse complement strand
GACGAGGAGAAGTGGGGGGGGGGGAAGAGGAGAATTAGGTCACTCTGTCAAAAGGTCTTTAGCTTTGCCTGATGATGAAAAAGTTATACCCATTACAAAAATCATAATTTTTAATAAAACTGTATATACTTTATGGCCTGAAATTAAACATTTCCTTTAATTTTCAGGGCTTCTTTATTAAAAAAAAAAGAAAAAGAAGATGAAATAATTCAGGTAAAATATAAATAAAATCTCACTGTGATATTAAAAAATCATGTGACAGGCCTCTCTTCTCTATCTTGCTCTTAGACCAAAAGCATCTGAGTAATTCAATGGGCTTTTGTGAGTGTTTTGGTGAATCCAAACATACTTTCTTTGGCATAAAAAAATTATTCTACCCAACTTTATCAGCTTCTTCTAGTCACTTTTTTGAGAGAGGACCTTTGGCTTGCAACTATGTCATATCAGTTACAGTCTAGTATTTCATACATCTGAAAGCAGCGAACATGGCCCAAGTCCTGCGGCTGTACGCTCCCAGAACTGCGGTGGTTCACGTGCTTTGTCTGGGGGAGCACTTGCCAGAGCACTTTGGTACAGCACTGGGTTAAAATACACCTTCCCCCCCCGAGTCTCACTCTGCTGACCAAGAAAAAGCAATAGTACTGGCTGGAAAAACGAGAGATATTTTTAGCACTTTCTGTATGTTTTTTAAAAAGCAGCAGGAGCAATGATGGTATTACTTTTGGTCTTTTTTTTTTTTTTAGGGGTTTAGAGGCTAAAGCCTGTAGGATTTGAAACTGTGATCTTTGACATTGCCTTCAAGAAATGCAGAGGCCACTTTCTCCTGTGTGTCCAGGTGTAGATGTGTCTCAGGTGTTAGTTCATCAGCTTCATTTATAGGAAGCTTCAGGGCTGAGTGTGAGGAGAATGAAAATGCCTCTTGTAGCTTGACAAAAAGTTACTCTGCCTTTTTCTTGGACCTTTTATTCAGTATTTCACTGAGCAATTCACTTAAACGCAGAAAGGAGAAAATGATTTTTCTATACATATATGTCCAGACAGTGGATTCCAAAAACCCCTAGTTCATCTTACATAGTAATAAAAAAACTGCATTTCCTTACACTGTCCCTTTCATCCTAAACTATATTTTTTGAATTTCTTGTTGAAACTTCTTTTTGGACAAACAGCCGCCTCTCCTCACATTGCATTGCCCAACGCAGCATTTATATTATTAGAAAATTAAACCAGTGACTGAGAGATTTTGACTAATTAGGTTTCTTGGATAATAAGAGCTTTTTAATAAGGTACATATCACTTACAATATTGCTAATGAAATGTGAAAGCGATTCAGTACTCTGTAAGATAATGGCTAACTTGTTTTAATTGTTAACATTTTTTCTTGCCTGCAATGACACAGTCATTATTTCGCAGTCACCACTTATCGTGAAATCCAAGAGGATTAATGGTTTCACTTATACTGGCGAAAATGTTTAAGCTGTCCCGATTATCAGTGCAGTTGGAAAGAATAATGGTTATTTGTCATTGCGTTTAGCCGTAGAATGAATTGTCCTCCAGCCAAGAGAACGTTAACCCTTTGAGTGGCAGTAATAGAGTTCTACAATTAAAAACTAGGAGGTAAAGATTTATGGCTGGATATTTTCTTTTTTTCTGTAGGTAGTTTGTTAGCTTATGAGTCCCACTAAAACTAAATATATTTCTCCTGCAAAATAAACCATACAATATATCTTATTCTCCTGTGTAACACTTCTGCTAGTTGGAATTAGATTGCACTGAAACATTCTTTTGGTGAACGAAGAAATCTCTGAACTAGCAAAAAAAAAAAAAAAATAAAAAGATTGAACACATTCTGGAGAAAAAAAAAGATTCACATTACTTTTTTATTACTAGACTGCTATATATGTTTAAGTACTGAATTTAAAGGAGAATTATGTCTGTAGATGTCTATAATTCAAAACCATTTACTATGTATAAACAACTTAAAAAACCAACATTGCTTAGCAAAGTAATTAATATTGTTAATTTGGTTCATCTGGGAAGAGTTTAGAATTGCATTGCTGGTGAATGAGAATTCTTAGAATTCTGTACATGACACTGAACTAGCTGCCAAAACTATAAAAGGCGTCATAAAACAAACAATTGAGTGTTTAAAGTTTTGGGTATAAAAGGGTAATATAAAAAAATGAGAGAAATAAAACCATTACTTGGGAAGTCATTTTAAATCGGGGGAAAATATGTGCTCAGTGTGGCTGTTAAAGCGTGCTGGTTCCTAACACTCTTGTTCCTTATCTGTGAGTTTATGTTGGCGTGGTGTCACGTCGCGTGGACCATTGTGTGCAGTCGTTGGTTAGACCCTGCAGCAGCGTTTTGGAATTGCTTTTGCACTGGAGCAATGATGATTTCCAGCAGCACAGAATCTAGTCCATAGCATGGATCCTGAGGATAAGAATGAAAGATGTTTGTGGAATATTCCTCCTTGCACCAGTGCTGGAGGGAGCAAAAGCTCTCTTGCTCTTCATGATTTAGTGGAGTGGAAGGTGGTCAGCATTTAACTGGAAATATTCAACTCCTTATGAGATTAGGTCTTATTATTGGCTTTCCATCCAAGAAAAACATTCAAGCGAGTCACACAATAAAAATAAATTTCAAAAAGCATGGAGCATGTATGTTCCTCGGCAGGTCATTCTCAGAAACAGCTGTCAAGGTGGTAGAGAAGGCAACCATTAAGGAAAGTAAAATTTACTTGTAGAAGCCACAAGAAGACTCTACTTTATCTTGCTGCTGAGAATGATAAAATATAAAGCATCCCATCTTTGCCTGGCACTAGTGTGTAGCTTGGGGCCTGATACTTACCCCAGGGAAGGTCCTGGGAGTCTCTGTCAGCAGGATGGGGTTTTGATCAGGCCGGCAGCCACTGGCAGGGCAGCGACATCACCAGCCCCAGCGCCTGCATGGGGTGCACCGGTGTCACCTGCTTTTCTGGGAGGAATCTTCTCAAAGATTTTTATGGACTCTCTTTCTAAGAAGGAAAGGGCAAGTACTCCCTTCAGCTGTAATAATAAATATAAGTGGACGTGAGTGTGAAAAGAAAACTTGCTCATCACTAGAGAGGCCCCGTTAATGAAGGCAGTAGTGGGTGTCTGGGGAAGCACACCTCCTCATAGGTAGCCAAGGCATGAATAGAAATTATGTTGTTCCACAATTATTTTTTCATCGGTGTTTCTTGGGGGGTTCTTGAGCATGTATCATAAGATCAGTGCGTATGAGCTCGGAGCATGGTCACTATCATTATTATGTGTGATCTATCGACAAAAAGTAGGGCTTCTATGAGATGGTAAACAGCAGTTTCTGCAGAAGCCCCTGGAGGTATGCTGGAACTGCACAGCCCAGCAGTTTTAGGTGGGAGAGGTCAGAAGAAACAGCTGCCACCAGACAAAAAGACAGAAAATACGTGGAGAAAAAAAAAAAAAAAAAAAGGAAAAAAACCCAAAACACCCTAACAAAAATCCCCACCATCCACCCCAAAAAATTTATACACATAAACTCACACATATATGAATTCCCACTGCTCCATAGATCTATTGCAACATTTATGATGCATGAATGTGGAACTATAGATGTGGATGGTGGAATTTATCTCTAGTTTGGAATTTATGATTGACAGTTTTGACAGACCACTATTAACTGTCCCTATGGCTTTAATGAAAATTGGCAATGTGATCGCAGGCTTTGTTCCCTTTGGTTTTCTTTCACGGCAGTGTCTGTGCATATGGTATATGTAAGGCCCTCCCCCACCCCAAAAATGTTGATAATGGCGGCTTTTTTGGGGAAGACAATTACTGATGAAAAGGACTGAATGGATTTTCCCTTCTCACTGGATAGGGGTTCAAACGCTTTTCAAAAAGCATGAAGTAAAAATGCTGCTGCACCTCCTCGGCTTGTCGGCTGCATTTGTACTTTGGCTCCAGCTGAAATGTAGCACTCGCAGGGTTAGCTTGGAATGTCAATTCCGTTCCTGCCTTTTACATTTTAATTACAAATGAAGTAGCCTACAAAAAAAATATAGCCTACAACTCACGAATGGAACGTTTATTAAATGTTAGCAGCAGTTCAGAGCCTTACGATGCAAGAGGTTGGCAGGAGCTAACATCCAGCAGTGAAACTGTTGGAGAAAAAAAATTCAAACCTCCAAACTTGGGAGGAAAGCTTAATTAATTTTGAGAGCCTCCCCATTGGATCTGCTGTGATTACCGTTCAAAAGAAATAGACATATTTAATCATAATATTTTGTTCCTTGTACAGGGAAGCCAGTGTCTCTGATCTTTCTGTCCGTGTGAACAAACGCTTGACATGAAAAACTTCTGGGTTCCCTGAGGTTAATGGTAGAACTCTTACCTAGTCCTTGGGCTTGGTTCTCTGACAGTGCTGATTATTTCTGTTATCATTAAGGGACCCTGTTCAAATGTTCCTCTGTCCCCATATACATGTTCTCATGTTTCAGGTGTGCTTTGGGAGGGGAAAGTTCTGTCCGGGGCTAAAAATTGCAGGTTTTAGTAACTCCCATCAAATATTAAGAGTCTTGTGAGGTTTTTTATTTTTAATTTTTGGTGCAAATATTGTTTAGGCATTGGACACAAAGGAGGCACAGAGACCTTGAAAGAGAAATTGTCTGGAGTATGTAACCTGCTCTGAGTAAAACACAGGAGGAAAACTAAGTACACAAGAGTGAGGTATTGATCAGATTTAACTGTAGCTCTGGAAAGATCTTTTCTATATTATAACAAAATAAGCTGTTGTATATAGAAACTGTTTGTGCCATTTTCAAAATAATTTTTTTCCTTAACAACCGTGTGGTAGGAAGGTGGCCCTAAGTCAGAGACTGTAGGTATCCTGAAGGGTTATTTGGCCTCCTATAATCCCCCTTTGTTAGAAGAAACAAGGGTTAGACCCTCCAAAAAATGAAAATATAGCCCAGCGGGGAGTGGGATGTCTGAGAGTGGGGCAGCAGCAAGTTATTGCCCAATTCTGTGGGTTTGGGAAGGTTTGTTTTGTTTCTTTTTTTTCTTTTTTTTTTTTTTTTTTTTGTTTGGCTTCTTTATTTCTTTGAAAATTTAACCTCTCTTACTGTGCCAGCTGGAAAGCAATATTCTGATCTTATTCCCAGTATTTAATAGCCTAGATTTCATAGTCTTTCTTCCCCTCTTCCAAAAGGCTAAAATTTTAATTGACACATTCCTGGAAATGTATTAGGTCAATTTAGAGTAAAGTATGTCATTTACGCAGTGTGTGGAGTCTTAGTTTTTGTGTAAAATACTGTTCTTAATTGATTATCATGTGCATGAATTTTCTGCATCATTTACACTTACAAATGTGCATTGCACAAAAAGCTAATAAATCTCAGAGGTTTGAGTATTAACAACATATTCTCCCCCTTGCGTCATTAGTGGAGAAATCAGTGCTGGAGACTGGCAAACTGTTGCTCACACAAGTGCCCTTTCCAAACACGAGGTGTCCTTTGTTACATAAATGATTCAATTGGAGAAAATGACTATATATGACCAATGTCAATGGTGTAACTCGTGAGAAGGAGTGTTGCTTGTGTGTGTGCAGGCTTGGAGGTCCAGGTCAGTGTTCTGCTCATTAGTGTGCTTCTGAGAAGAGACTGAAACATCATTGTGTGTGCAGCGGGATGGAGGAACTGCCTAAACCATCTTCCCAGCGTGGGGTGAAGCTACAGTGCACAACCAGAAGAGCAGGAAACTGCGCAAAAGGCACAGTGCTGCCCCAAAAAATTCTTCCTGCTAGTTCAGCAGTGCTCAGGTGAAGGGTAGCTTTGTTCCTGTTCCTAAATCAACTAAAGTCTGTACCGCCAGGTGATTTGAGGCGTGCAGATGCTGGTGGCTATAGAGCTGTACTGTCACCGCTGCTGGGGTCGTAGCCAGAGCAGGAGGCGTTGGGGCTTTCTGAGACTGTTCCTGGTCTGTCTGTGTTTGAGTGAGTAAAGCTGTGAGCTACAGAAACTATGGGGAGCTATTGAACCCCATCCATTTTCTATTATCTGCTTTTGTGAATGTGGGTCTTGGGAGAGCAGGGTTTCCCCTTGTCTCCTTGTTTCATTACACAGATCTCAGACAGGCATCCCTACATCCTCAAAATTATTATTTTTTTCTAAGTAAGAGAGGGAAAAGTTTTTCAGATGACTAATTCTTTTTAACTGACGATGCAGATCTGCTTGGGGTAAAATTATTTACATTTTTCAGATGACTAATTCTTTTTAACTGATGATGCAGATCTGCTTGGGATAAAATTATTTACGAATCTGTTTCAAGTCTGCCAAATAATTTCAAATACAAAAAAAAAAATCAAAAGAAAGTAGTTTTATATATATATATGTATATGTCTCATGAAGGCATCTGTGTGCATATACATATATAATAACAAAAAGTGAAATAGAACATTTATTTCTATGTTCAAGTTTTGTTTAAATAGGGGTACATATTTCTCTACTCCTCTACTACATTAAGTATATATATATACACACACACACGTGTATATGTGTACATTTTTTTTGAATTATTTGTTTCAGCTACCTAAGTTTGGTAGGTTTTGTTTGTTGTTGTGTTTTTTTTTTTTTTTAATTCAAGGTCAACCCTGAACAATTACTAGTCTTGTTCTTGTTTTATTAAGTAATATTATTTATATAATTTAGAGCCCTGAAAATCAATTATCCATACCAGAGTTCCACTCAATCAGTGCTGCTAATGTGGAATGATGGATACAACTTCAAAGAGCTGGCTGCACAGAGAAGGGCGACTTAGGAGCATCTTCAGGCTTACACCCTGGTGACAGAACATGACATTTCTCCTTGTCCATTATCCCTAGATAATCCTGTATTATATGGTGGAATGAAACATCTTTGCACTCTCACAACAGCGTGGAACAGCTCCTGTTACTTCCCTCTTCTGATCAGAATTTCTTTCATTGTTACAAGAAGTTCTTCAAAATTATAAACAAAAAGAAGAAGGGGTGGGAGCAAAGGGACTGCAGAAAGAATGGGAAAAGGAAAACATTGGAGGTGCAAGGAAATGACAGATTGTGTGATGTAGAGGTGATCCCTTGTGGACTCTGTTATGGTCTTGCTGGGAATAGCAGGAATATCTTTTAAGATCAAGTCCTTGCTGGTCGTACTCCAACCCTGACTAGCTCTTCCGCATGCTGTGGTCGGCATTTCATGCAGTATTTGATCACACCATCTAGGTGTCCGAAAGCACCAGGCTTTGCCTTTGCTACTCGAGGTTGCTGTACTCACTGATCGTGTTGCATACAAATCTGCTGTGTTTTGCTCCACAGATAGCTGCATTTGGTCAGTGGGAATGGTGATTTTTTTTTTTTTTTTGCATTTACCTGTTTTTAGTGTTTGTCTTCCTCTTTTTTTTTTTTTTTTTTTTTTTAAATTAGACAGTGTAGGGATGTAATTTACTGTGATTCTTTCACTTAACAGCATGTAAAAACAAAGGGAAACAAACCTTATCTCTTAGTTTTTCACATAAAGGCACACAGAGAAATGGGGACGTTGCTTTGCCTGTGTGCTTGACTGTCAGTCAGAAAACTCTAAGTAACCCTAACGGAAACCGAGGATTAGACGTGTTTATTGAGGGAGCAGAATTATGTCCCTTAGAAAGGATGCTTGCTTAGGATCACTGTGGTTTGAATCACTGGGACTGTGGCCAAAGGTGGGAAAGAACACGACTGACATTCACAACCCTCCCAGCTATCAGTAAGTACAGCCAAAATAATTACCCCAAGGCATCTGGATAACCCAGCCTAATTAGCAGTGCCTGCAAACGAGTGGGTTGCATGTTTATACCTGAAGAAATCAAATTACCCTCATACATTTCACCAGGGGCTCTTCCAATTCATTGCTCCGTTGATGAAAGAGGTAGCTATTTACCATAAAGTCACAACCCCACAGCCTGTGGCTATTCGCCACGTTGAAGAGTGTTACTGCCCTGCAGGGAAATTATTCTTTTTACTGGAGTTGAAGGCAATATTCTTTGCGCTGATGAGCTCAAATACTTTTATGGTAGATGGCATGGACTGTAGAATAGACACAAACATAGTAATATGCACTTAATTAGATTACTTGTTAATATAGTTCATTCATTTAATTTGGTCAAACTGCTGTAGCCAAATGTTAACCCTGATCTGCAGATCTTGGTTTTCAGATCTGAGACCAAGATTTAGGGAGAGTTTTAACATCCTTATGAATAATAAGAATATCCATAATTAAAAATGTTTGATACTAACCCATTTTGAAGGGAATATAAAGCCTCACATTTCAGCCACCAGAGTAAAAAGTAAAAGCAAATCTTTGAGGTGGTGAGATTGCCCCAAACCATCATAGTTTCTTGCATCTTCTTTTCAAAGATCTCAAACCAGCCATTTGAAGAGATTGTACACTATCTCTAGCAACTATGGACGAGATCAAGTCTGACAAATTCTTAGTTCATAACTACAGAACAACTTCCATCTCCTATGATCAAATGTGAAAACTTTCACCAGCACTACTGCACAATCCGAATATCAGTGTTAGAATGTTGCCATTTAAAAACAATGACAAAAAAAGACCCAGATATAGATTGTGTATGTAACATAGGAAAAGAAGGTCTAGGCAGAACAGCAATACATCTAAGAATGGCTTTATTTATCCTGTACTGTGACTATAAGCACCATCATGCGCTTGTGTGGTTAACAAATCAAATGACTGCAACTGCAATGGTCAAAGTGCTGAGGGTGGATTTTGGTTCAAAATAAAAGAAGACTTAGTGATGTACAAATCTACTTTTGTCAGTATTACATAGTTTGCCCAGAACAAACATGGCAGGTCTTGCCACCCCACCCTGGAACTCAAACCTGGGAGACACATGCATGGCAAACGGGCTTGCACAGAAAGGTTCTTCCTTGGACAGTCTGCAGCAGTGTTTAAAACCAGAAATTTGCAAGGTCGCAGAAAAGTCTGAAAGGAAGAGTCATAAACCTCATTAACCCATGTTTTTAACTGACTTTAAATACAGATTTGTTCTGTATACTTTTGATGTGAGAGTGAATTTAAAAAAAGATGGGACTTGTAAAATGGTGCCTGGGTATATCAAACAAGCTCTTCACCTCCAGAAGGCAAGGTTCAGATTGGAGTTTAGTGGCCTCAGGCTAGTCACTAGTGGGCAGTTGCCCACATTGCTAAGCATAACACAATTTAGCAGAAATCAGAACAATTGACAGTTTCTTCTCAAGAGATGCTGTAGACTCATTACTGGAATTGAAGGGGTGGTGGAGGTCAGAACTGAAGTGCATTGGCAGATCGGTGTGGAGGAAGTTTGCGGAGCTCTGTGTGGTAGACCAGATGGTGCTCTTAGTGTCTAACTTTCCTGAGTACTAAAATTCACCAAATATCCCTCTTGCCCCAAAAACAAACAAACATGAGCTCTCAGACATGCGCGAGCAGTCCCACACAGTCTAGAGCAGCCAGCGTCCCTGGCATCCGTACCAACTTTCCTACTCATTTAACACCACCACAGATTAGAGGACACAGTAACGCAACACTCTGGGCTATTTGCTGAATGTAGCTCATAATGATTGACACTCTTGCCTGAATCCAAACTTCAAACTCCATGTTGTATATTATTATTTTTTTGTTATTGTCCTTTAAAATGCTTTGAGATACAACATATGGCAAGTGCCAATGCACCATGGCGTAATGTAATTTAGTCAAATATCAGAAGCATAGACAGCGCAAATGGAAAGCAGGCAGAATATCTGATCCAAGTGCCTACTGGTGTAATTGACTCCGTCGAGCCAGCCTGTGTCATTAGTCCTATAAACAGTTGCATTTACAACAATAAAACTGAAAAGCATGGAAATTAAAAGCTGTTAGAATTTCCTCTTGTGTGCATTTATCTGCATGAACACTGTGTACTCCCTGCACAGTTTTGTAATCTGGTTGGTAAAGTGGCATTACAGGAACCTGTGTCAGGCCTGTACTGTGTATCAAACAATATCACACTCCAAAGGAGGATTAATCAAAGTAACGAACGCTCTGGTTTAGTACACCATGGCTGCTGTCAATTACACACGCCGTAAGCTCACAAATTTAAGCTGCTGAACAGAATAAAATCAAGGGTCTCTTTTGCCTTCCTATCGTTGAGTACTAAAAAAAAAACACCCAACCAACCAACCTGTAAATTTTGCAAAAGATTTCTGGGCAGGTGAAAGGACCCCAGAAGCAGGCGATGAGACAGCAACTGTTTGTGTTTGGCTGTGTCAGTGCTGAGCACCAAAGGCAGTTGACGGACAAGTGTACCCCAACAATGTTTCACTTATTAAAGCAGCCTTGTCAAACAAGCTGAAAGCCTTGCATATAAGTGACCTTTCTGTTCACCTCCCATTACAATGAAGATTTGAGCATTCCTTGCCAGCTTTCCAGTGTCGACATTAAAGAATCGGAGTGTCTTTCCATCTCTGCTGATGTGCCACTAGACCACTTAACAGAAAATTGAGAGAGTATATTACGAGGTGAAAGAGCAGAGTTCGGAGGTCACTATCATTCTCATTAAGAGATGTTTCTATGCGGTGCCCATAGGTGGATAAATCAATACTTTCTGTCTGAAAATGATCACACTTGGTAAAGAGTGCTTTAATTGGACTGTTGCTGTTTATGGAGAGTGAGTATTTATGGGGTTTCATGACAATAAACAGCAGAGCAGATGATGGCTTCCATGTTCCTTTGTGGGATGTGAGATGACAAGTGGGATGACAGAAGATTTTGACATTTCAGACCTCCCTTGAGTGAGGGGAGAGCAAGCTCTTAGCAATTGGCCAGGAACTCCCAAAGTCCCAGGTTGGGATCCGTTGTTTGATGCATGCGTTGTTTGAATGGAGAGGCCTTTATTTTGGGTATCTTTCTAAATGTTACACGTTAAAGAAATAAGCATCGATGGTCTGATAGTTTAAGACAACCTTTTTTCTCCCCTCGTTTCACAGTGACACCGGGCGGGTCTGTTCAATGTGCTGTCTTTTTACTGTCAGAATGGAGACAGAAAAGGCAAAGGTTACAGGGGAAAGGGGAGACTAGGATCTCCAGTTCTCACAGCAAAACAAGAAACAAAAATAAGAGAACTGAAAACAAAACGCTTTCCTGGATGTGGAGGATTAGTTAAACCCAAACAGATTCAGTCTTTGAACAAAATTCCTAAATCTTGCACAGCATTTAACAGTGGGAAACAAAAATAAGAGAACTGAAAACAAAATGCTTTCCTGGCTGTGGAGGATTGGTTAAACCCAAACAGATCCAGTCTTTGAACAAAATTCCCAAATCTTGCACAGCATTTAACAGTGCTGCAGAATTTCCTGGTGCATCCCAAAGGGAAGTGCATGTCCATGCGCAGGCGAAGCTGGGAGCTCAAGGCAGGCTGGAGTCTTCAGCCAACCTCATTCCTTCAGACACAAAAGTGTTAAACTAGTCTTCAATAAATCTCACTGATGCGCATGTAGTGTATACATCCTGACAAGTTATTTATTTTGACTTGTTTTACTTGAGGTTCCTGGGTAGGTTTGGTGGTCTCACTGCATTGTATCTCTGCTTTCGCATTTTGAAATGTGTGTATTTTGCAACTTTTTCTAAGGAAGTCCAAGCATTTGAGGTAAGCTGTGTGTGGAGAAAACCTAAGAAAGTTTTAGAGAATCTAACCATGAATTAAACCAGCTGTCAGGTTTTTAACTGAGACATGGAACAATAATTGCAATGCATTGAAATTAACATGGTGTTTTTCCGAAATCACCCCGCACTTTGGAAAGTGTTCTGATGTGAGTGTGTTGCCCTCACTGTTGGCTCCAGTCTGGCAATGTCTGAATGGGAATTAGACCCTGAGGGTGTGACCGCACAGTAGTCTGTGCTGTGACAGTGCCTTGGGTTGACACGTTGTTTTGCCAATCGACGGGGATAGCACAGAGGACACAGGCACCAAAAAAAGTAAACGTATTTTTACTTATGTCCAAAGTGACAAAGTAATGAGGAAAATAGTACAGAGAAAATAAAGCAAAATAAGGTAAAGCAGCAAGACAACAAGCAAGCTACTATAGCAAGCACAAAATAAGGTAATGCACCTAATCATTACTACATAGTTATCAATAGTGTTTAAGAAAGATACATCACCAGTTGCCCTGTATTACCATCATCCAGATCCGCAGGCGCTGGGGAGCCTGTTTACAGCGAAGGATTTGGAGAACCTATCCCGGCAATTGGGAAATCTCTATACAGTGCGTCCACTGCATAAAGGAGGCTTCCAAATTTCCCTGCAAACGGTCCCCACTTTTATACAATTAAAGAAACAACTTTCTATCTTAAGCTGCGAAAAACATCCGGTGTAGTTTTTTTTCTTCCTTAACTTTTTCCCGCGCTTGGCCAGAGCCCGAGAAAAGGCTAAGAAGAAGTAAAGGTGTCTGGTTATCTTTGATTATGCATCTTTAAACAACACCTGTCACCACCCTGCTACCTTCTGTCACGTAGAGGTCTATTTGAAGGTTTGAGATAGGTATATCTCTTTTTGGCAAGTGGGGTACCGTTACACAACTATTATCTTACAGCAAGCGTTACAGCAGTGCTCTGTAAGCGTTACAACAAAAGCTTTTGTAAATTGGCATATATTCATAGGGCTATACATTGCATATGTGATCAATATTATACATATTAGGTATATTGTTAGGTTGTGAGGTTCACCTAGAGGTCAACTTTGGTTCAGGGCCTCACTGCTCAGGCCCTAGTATTTCACATGTGCAAGTGAACCTTAAACTAACGTGTTTGGGCATCTCTATCAGAGTATCCTCAATAATCAGTATCTCAGGCTTAGCTTGAAAACTCTACCAAAGGAGCATGAAGTGGACACAACCCTGAGCAACCTGCTGGGTTTGACCCTGTTCTGAGCTTGGACTGGATGGCACCAGAGGTGCCTTCCCCCAGACTCAGTGTTTTTGCTATTCTGTGATTTCACTATATTACACAATTTTGGAGGTGAATGGGTAAGTGAACATATAGAAGGAAATTCAGAGACTGGTGCTGAAATGCTTCTGTGATCCTTGTTGTCACTGTATCTGAAAGCCCAGTATCTAATGGATATTTTCTTACAAGTCCCCTCTGAGTCATAAGGAGTACCATTGTATCTGTTTTCCCAGTGGGAAACTGAGATGCAGAGACTACCCCTTAGAGCCACGGCAGCATTCAGGTGACCAACTCTTCCTGGTTTTGGAAGGAGTTTAAGCACTGCTGTCTCTTCAGGGTTTTATATACTAATGACTTGCTTAAGGTTGCTCTGTCGACTCCACCATCTTTTCTCAGGTCACTGATAAGCAAACTAAAAACAATTCCAACTGCGCAATCTTTTCTCTCAGCAAAGACTATCTGCAGGTTGTGTCACTACCTTTCTTCTGGCCATAAGTCACAGGCCAGATATTTAAAGATGTCTGCATTGCTGTCTCTTCAAGACTGCTGCAGTTTAGAAGCTGGAGTAGGAGTTGACTAATAAACATGTTCAGCCTCAGATAGTTTTCTTTAGCAAACAGAAATGCTAAATTTTCCAACTGCAAATACTGACAGTTCTGTGCTTTCAACAGAATAGAAATACAGACCTTTGGTTAAAAAAAAAGAAAAGTCCATTATGAATTGATTTCTATTTTCAGGGGTTGTGCACATAGGTTTGCAAATTACGTATAAATGAAGGCAAGGTCTTTTTGAAAGCATATATTGTTAGCAGGAAATAACAACAACAAAAACCTGGGCTCTGGTTTTGATGGGAAAATATTACTTCTGGTTATTGTTTCATCAGTAATCCATAATACCTCCAAGGGAACTGCTACAGTCTGTCATCTCACGGACAGCTTAAAAAAATGGCGTGCTATAGAGCTGGTAGACCCTAAGGGAACTTTTTGAATAGCTGATACCCTATTTGTGCAATAGATATTTTCCTTGATAACTGGAAATTAAGCTTGCCTGGAAGAAATGTAAATATCATCTCTAATTTGCACTCTGAATTACCATTAAAAATTATGTGTGCACATAATCATAGCAAACATTTCAGAGCTTAGAAGCCATGATAACACTTGGCACTCTCAGCATCTTCAAAGCACTTTACAAACATTACCAATACATCCTTCCGCTACCCCATATTGTTATCCCAACTTTACAGATGAGGCAAGGGGGGTCAGTGAGGTTCCTTAGTGCCTTGGGATCGTGCTGATTATAACACTACTGGGATAGGAACTCGAGAATTTGTCTAGTCTCAATTAAGCCACTATAGGTAGACTGATACTGGTGCCAATTTACTTACAAGTTGGCAAAAATAATATATGCACTGACAGAAGTGCATATGATGCCATACATAGCTATTGTGCCTCCTGACATAGTTATGATATAGCTGCAGGACAGAGATTGTGTTTACATCAAAAGAAGGGCTGGAAATTGAGTTTTCCTACATAGGTGCCAGTAAATAGCTTGAATTAGAACCAGACTGATGCATGACTTTTTAAGCGTAAACAGGCTAAATCAAAGCAAACTCCTTCAGATTAGATCTTGGTTCTAATGTGTTCACAATTATTGCTATTGCAATTGAAGAGGAATGTAAAATGTAAAGGCTGTGTACTGTAGAGACTGAGTCTGAACTGACCTTGACCATAGTTAATGCCATGCAAAAGCAGTTCATCCTGCTAAATCCCTTACTGCTTTGCTTTTTGATTTTTACTGCGTGAATTCCCAGGTGTTAGACTGTGTTGTGATAAATATTTGATCACACATTTGCAATCTGGAGGAGTTTTTTATGATAGGCAATGTTCTTGTATTTTGGGTATGATCCTGGCCTACGGAAGCGAGTAAGAAGTTTTATGATCTCCCAGTGACAAACCAGATTTGGAAGAGAGTTTTCAGCAGAATTCTCTCTTGCCTGATCATGGCGTGCAAGTCAGCACTACATGATTTTCTAAGTCTTCCATAAAAATCCTTTCTCAAGAGAAGTCACTTCCTAGGTGGCTATTAGATAGGCAAGGCACAAAGTTAGTTTTTTCACTGTGTCCTGTTTTCTTGAACTCTTCAGCAGAGCTGTGGAAGCGATAGATTATGCCCTTGAAATGCACCAAAGGAAAGAGGAGCTCCATCTGTTAATGTGTTGGTGGTCAATGCAAGAGTTCACAGCCAGCAGCTGTCCTAGTTGGTCTTCTGCTAAAGTGGTTTTAGCAGTGTTAATCATGTGTTCTCTGCTCAAACACTGGCCTTAACCAGGGCAGAAGGTGAAGCTGCCCTCAAACCAGGCAGAGGGATCGCCAGTGAATTCTAATGTGGTGAAGGAACCCTGTCCTCCTGCATTTGCAGGATCCCGATGTGATCAGCTCACACTGCTCTGCTGCTGGAGAAACAGCGAGATGTAGGATTCCTTCAGGGTCAGCTAGGTGATGTCTGAGGCCTGGCTGTGACTTTGTGGATAAGTTTGTTTCTGCATTCCTCTGGAAGGGACCCAGCGCTTCCCACGGGTTGTCGTTGCTGTTTTACAGCGATCCCCAGCCTTTCATGGAAATTCAGCCTCCCGCAACCTTTCAGCATTGAATAGTTGTTTGGGCTGCGTTACTGGAGCGTGTTCCTCGCAGTTTGTAGAGATTGTGGTCAAACATATGGTACAGATTCCATACAGATTCTAAATCATGGGATCATAAACTGGTATAAGGGAGCCACAATTCCCTCCCCTTCCTGAATCATAAGATAAAAGGCAGCTTCGGCTTGGTGGACGAGTATGAAAGTCTTCTAGAAAAGACATTCTTGATGTGGGATGTTTGACGTCTTAGCAGATGGTATTAGTGGTTTTAAGAGACCCTTACAACAACGTACCTTTAAAAATGTGATAAGTAACAAAGCCATCCTAAAAGATCTTATGTTCGGAACCTAATGCAAGAGCGTAACACTCAACTGTAAACTGTTGGGATGCAGTCAGCAGGGATTGCTCTTTGATAGGCTCTCGGGATTCAACCCAGCATATGCTTCTTCCTGAGTCCATGCTAGCCATTAATGGCACTTCCGCAGTTCAAAATACACCGTCAGGTACTGCTGGAAATCCCAGATGTTGTCTCTAAATAACCGGGCTTCCAAAGATTTGGCATAAAAGCTACAGCTGCAGAAAAGTGACCCTTATGGTAACTTTCAAACTTTTAGTGATATTACAAAAAAAAAAAAAAAAATCATTTGCTTTTCAAGCTTTTCATATTCTGTAATTTTTGACGCCTCTATCAGATAAATATTTTTGAAAAATTGTCAGAGACATAATAACATAGCTTTAGATGTTGCATGTTTTCATGGCAAAATTTGCAGTGATTTCAAAGAGGCTAGGGTTTTGTTTCTGTTAAGTGGAAAAACAATGTTGATAATTAGGTAAAGTGTAGAAACATTCTATTTACAGTAGACAAACAGCACAGAGATTGAATTTGAAAGGAGAAAAATGCCAGCCAACTTTGCAAGGATGTGAGCTTGAATTCAGTAGTTGCAATTCACTAATCACAAAATAATTCAGTAACACTGAACAAAAAAGGCGTTTTTATCACCATCTCCTCTCCGTTCACAAACAGCATTGTCTACCCCACCGTTTCATGTCAGAGAAGCAGGAATTTTAGCAAATGTTTGATTTATTAGAAAGTGAATGATTCTTTGCAGCCATGTGGGGCTAGCCCATGTTTCAATAAGACAAATTGCATTGTAGCATTCCACTGGCAGCCAATGATAACTCATGATCCAGACAGAGTCGGTTATACCAGAATGGATGAAAAGCAGGAGCAAAAGGACACATAGCAGAAGAAAAGAAAATGCTTCAAGAGCTGTTATTTAAAAAAAAAATACAACCCTAAACGTTGTTTTAGACACTATTTAAAAATATTTCAATTAAGATTCCGCACAGTGTTGCAAGCAGAGTATGACAGAATAAAGAGGATCACGTTATCTCTTTCCCAGTAGTAAATTATCATATTTATGCTCAAAAACACGCCACTGTCAACTTCAGTCATTTGTGTAATTAGAAAAAGGTAAATGATGTAGTAAATGAGACTCTTTTGTAATTTTTTGTTCCAAAAAAAAAAAAAAAGTAGTGGCAAATGGTACAGGTTTAAAATGAATTAATGTCAACTGTGAAAAGCAAAGCCTAAGACAAACAAAATCTGACTGTTCCTGACCTTTAGTTAATATTGATAGTTTATCACTGGAGAACTCATTGATTTATTTTTCAGCTCATATCTGATTATCACTTCAAAATAGCACTGAATATTTTAAAATAGCTCAGCCGCCCGTGTTTCAGTTTCCACTCTTCCAGATTACACATAAATGTTTCTTTATTTCCGAGTAAAGTAATGTTGCTTTTTAAATAGGTGACCTGCCAGGAGCAAACCCCAAGGTGACGGGGAGCTTCCCATTGCAGATCTGCGTGTCATGAAGTGCTGCGCTCTGCCTGTCGGCTTTGTTCTCGGGGATCCGCGGAGCAGGAAAGCTATTGAAATATACGGGAATCTAGTTCCCAGGGAGCTGACAGGCAGACCTGAGGGACAGTGCGAAGTGCATACCTGGTATGTCTAATTTTAGGCCTGCCAGCCTTGACAGTGTCCCTAGAAAAAAAAAATCTATACTAATTTCTTGGTGAACATACAGAGCTGTAAACTGCAGCATTTTTCATTCCACTACCAAAATGTTCTTGTGTGGTTTTTTTTTTTTCCCCCCAGTATTATTTAAAGGAACTGTCAAGCCTTCAGCATTTAACAAGTATTTTTAAACTGTGTTTTTCAGTGTAAACCTGCCATGTATTCAAGGTATTGTTGCATGAAAAAGCATAAACTAAAGTATCATATAAGCAAAGAAATCAACATTAGACATAAAACCAACTTCATTTTATTGCTTAACACTGATATGGTTCCCCATGGGAGAAGTGTTCCAGTTTGGGGGCCCTGGGTATGCTGGTGTAAATCAGGAATCCTCTATGAATTTTGATGAGGCTCTGCGATTCTACATCAGCTCAGGGTTTCAGACCGCAGGTTCAGCGTGTACTCTGTGTTGGAATAAAGGTAGAGTCATTTTAAATATAATTGAGTAGGCTCATAAGAGGTTCCACTTAGAAGGTAAATTATGGTAACAAGTCAAGAGTGTACTCTGTGTAGTTTTCATTTCAAGTGTATGGTCTTCTGTATTCACTTAACTAGACACACAAATCTAAGCAGACAGATGAGATAGAGGCAATCAAAGACAAAAGCTTTATTTGGAGCTTATGGTAGTATTGAAGTTTTATTTTGTAATGTTTCCCCATGAGGGAAAAAAAAAAAAAAAAACAGATGAAGTGATGGATCACAAACAATTTAATATCTGAATCAGTGGCTGTTGATCAACCGAATTTTGGGCTCCTCCCTGTATAGTTCTGAAAATCATTTCCCCAATTTCAGTATTTAGCCAAAGGGTTGGGGAAGGAACTGCGCTGGAGATTTTCTGAGTGTACTCTGCTGTTAATTGTGCCATCGCAGGTCAGGAGAAGCTGATGGTGTTGTTGCCTTTCATGCGTGCGCTCTGCGGATGAACAGATAATGCCATGTAATGCTTTTGGTCTTGTTCTTTCCAGAAGGCAGTTTCTGCTTCAGGGAACGATGAAGGTCTAGAAAAACATTCTCATAATGCGAGAGAAGCGGCAAAGGAAGCGTTACAGGGCATCAGGGTAATGGCTTGTGTTAACAACGCGGTATTGTTTAATGCCTGTGTTGTGTTTCACTTCTATAGCTTTCAAGTGCTACACAGCTTTGAGTCCAGCAACAGCTATTTTTTTTAGTACCCACCGTTGCACCACTTGATGTTTGCACACTCACCTAAGGTGACTTTGAGGCCAGTCGTATCAATGTGTGCATATAGAGGCAACTTTGATCACTCGAACATGAGTTACTTACATGCACAAGCATTTGAAAGGACGGGCCTTTACCAAAATCAGTAGCTTCTGCCTCCTCTAGAAATGTAATCGCTCAACTTTTCCTCCATCCAGTAGTTTCATCTACTTTAACCCATGTAAAGTAGCTCTTTCTCACAATGAATAAAAGCTATAAAGATTTTAATTTTTACTTGAATTTCGTTCTGCAGATTGGCTCATGTCCTGATAATTTTTTTTTGTTTTTTACCATTCTGCTTAAATTGTTTTGTAGCTTCAGAAACTGAAAGCACACAGCCATTGAATACAGCATATCTGACTGATTCATCACATAAACTTCTAGCAACAGAGTATATCATGGAAATGAACTGATAATGCTGTGTAGGGACACAAACACCGATCAGTGTGCGTATGTATGCATTGAGGAAGAATCTGTTGCCCCAACACATAATGGTTCATTTCTGGCACTTAGTACAGAGATTACAAAGCGAGAGGAGAAAATGAGGGAGGGTTTTTACTGAAGAAACAGACTCCTAAAGAAACAATGTAATCAGTAAATTCCTATATTCCCAAAAAAAAGTCCAGGGAGCATCATCGAGTCTTGCTTCAGCTCCAGCTGACTGCCTTCTAGGGTGATATATCATCTTACCTTTGATCAAGGAACTAACTAGAAAAAAAGGCAGGCAGCGGGAAAAAGTTGGTTCAGGAAGCACCAGACTTTCTTAGAGATGTATGTATTACCTCTCCTTCCCTTAGTCACCTGTTGACATCATCTTTCTTCTACCACCTAGGGGGAAGATGTGTCAGGGAAAGTACATCAGGAGTCAACGCTCCAGGCCTGCTGCGGTGTACGTGATGATGCTTTCCAGTTGGCCTCGCGTGTTTCTTTTTACTCTGGAGCTGATTTCTGGCTCCACGAGGCTGGAAGATGTTTTGTGAGGGGCACTGGAGACGTTCTTTTGCTCTGCCAGGAAGGGTGTTATTTGGTTTGCAGAGAATTATGAACAAAAACCAAACAAAATCGCAACAATTTGCTTAAATTTGTGTCTGCACGCATTTCCAAAACTGGGGATTTTGCAGCGTACAAAAATCTCCAGTACAAAAGACAAGTGGAAAGGTTTGTGTGGCTTGAAGTCAGAGCTATTCAAAACCAGAAAATCCATGTGAAAACATGTACATTACAGCTGCACAAAACAGTCCTTGCTTTGAATGCTCCGTCAACTGCAATTCTTTTTTTGTTTTTTGGTTTTTTTTTGTTTGTTTTTTTTAGCTCTGTTGAATTGGAAGTTTCTAACAAAGCAGATGAGCTGGGTGCAATTTCTTTAGAAATATTTCACATTGCTCCGTGTCTGATTCTACTCTTGCTTCACTTTAGTAAATAAGGAGCAGACTGAGCAGTATCTAGGACTTCTCAAAGAAATTTGTAGGTAGGCAGCTCAGGTGTGAATTTACACAAGGTAAAGATTGAATATTCTTGATCGCAGCATGTATTCCAGGTGCCGTTGTGCTCGCTCAAAGGGTTATCACCAATTTCATCTATAGCTGCTGGACATCGCCCCGTTGTAGAGGTGACTACTCCTGAAAAGGCTGGGGAATACCCACACTAGCGATTCAGTGGACAGTGAATTATCAGAGGAATTAATTCAGAGGAAAAACTGGTGAAAGTCAGATGAGAATGAGCAGTTATTACCTACATAAGTAAACCTGTACCCCTTGCAGAAATATAATAGAGCTCAAACAATCTACTGCCTCTGCAGCTTCTGTACAGCAGTATTTCTCAGCATATGCATACCTCAGTTATTCACAGAGATCCTTCTGTGAGTCCTTTGCTATACTAAAATCTACTTTCTTGGAAAATGTTGAATGAATACCCAGCTCAGGCTGTGATCTCATTTTTTTATTCCTGCTAGTGTCGGTGACAGGAGTCCCAGGGGCTTCGTTGCAAATTAGATCCCCTGGAAAGAGACTGAGAGTCAGGACGGATCCGACCTCTCTGCCGTTTCTGGGAGCAAATTCCTATTCTTCCGTGCCCTCCCTGCCTTGCCTCTGACAACTTTTCCAGTAAGATCTTCCCTCCCGTGCGCGCTCTCTCTCCTCTTTCCTCCCAACCCACAAAAGAAGTTCAGGACAGGTATTGAAGGGTCTGCTGGGCTTCTCCTGAAATCCAGGCTCCGTGAACTCTCTGGCAGTGGCTATTCCTGGTCCCTGGGTGCTGTAGGTTATTTTCTGAAGAAGTATGGTTTTTTTTAATTCTGTTTTTCTCAGTCTCTGTTCTCATAACTCCATCCTGTCACTCTTTTGATCAGTTTTACATCAACTGTAACATAACTCCATGATTTCATTTGGTACCGCTTACTTCATACAAAAAGGAACTCACCCTTCAAAGAAAACTTTTATTCCATTGTCTGCTACATATGCAAGTATTCCCTAAGGAACAGGGTTATTTATTATTTCACTCTCCCTCTTTGCTTTCCCCTGTTCCTCTCCAAAAGACTAACAGACACTAATCTCCTTTCATCAGGTTCCCATCTTCCTAATTTTTTCTTTTTGCACAAAATGCTCTCCACTACCTTTAACACCTTATTGTGTCTGGAGTGATAATTACTTTCAGTTGCCGCAGCTGGTGCACGGAGAGGCGTGCGGGCCCTGTAAATTGGGAATGGGCAACCTGGGTGGGATTGCGGGAAAAGCCAGAGATCTGCAAAATCAGAAACCGCAGTTAAAAGAGGGATAGTTTTGCTTTTCAAGAGGTTTTTTTTTCTTTTTTTCTTTTTTTTTTTTTTTTTTTTTCTCTTTCACCATTGAACTCATCTTTGGGACATATTTCTACTGAGTCATCTCCACAACAGTTTGTGATTCCTGTGTTAGAAAAAGGGAGCAGCTGACGCATGTGACAGAAAATAAGAAAAATATGAGTTAGTACCTGACACACTTTGTTAAAGCTCAGATTTGAAACAACGCACACGACATAGCTGAGAGGAGCCTGGCAGGATGGGGGGAAGCATGGGA
This sequence comes from Pterocles gutturalis, assembly GCF_000699245.1. Lineage (NCBI taxonomy): Eukaryota > Metazoa > Chordata > Aves > Pterocliformes > Pteroclidae > Pterocles > Pterocles gutturalis. Next base: position 29,283 of record NW_010136621.1, on the reverse strand, counting down.
TTGTCAACAGGTTTCAAGATTCTCTGGGGCATTATTGCTGCTTATTTTAACATATACGGTATTTCTTTGAAGTCACAGTGTCTCTATTCAGTCCTTTATATCTCTCGTGCTTTAAGGGCAAGATTGATAAGGAAATTTGGAATTATCATACAAGGGAACATGAAGGCTGAGTTATAACCTCTCAAAAAAATAACGTTTGCCAACATAGATTTCCCCTTTCCTTCTGCAGTTCTTGTTTCAGTAGTATTCAAAAATTATTACCAGTATTATTAGTGTATTTCTGTGGGTATTTTGGCCGTTACAGTCCCTTACAGCATATAAAGAGGTGGTTTAGACTCCTACTACGCAGGAGGAAACTGGCGTACACTGTTGGCTACATAAAATTATTTTTTGTGAGACTAGTTTATATCTGTTTTCTTAGATTTCCTAAGGTGAGGAGTAGTAAATTATGTAATATGCAATTTGAGATACTTTTAATAAAATGTTTTCTGTAATCAGCACCGCTTTGGCCGTGCTGGCTTGAAACCTGGTGTTTCCTCTGCTGCCTCCTCTCCCATGCCGTGCTGGAGGCTGTCAAAGGTTTCCCATGCCCACCTAAGGTTAGGAATAAGGTTCAGGTTTGGAAAAGTGAGGTCTGTAGTGCAGGAGTGAGTGTGGTCTTTTGTAATTTTCAGACAGGTTAACAAAAAGCGTGAATAATCTGTTTGTCTTTATTCAGTTCCCATGCTTAGTTAGGTTAGAGTTAGGGTTAGGGTCAGGAGAAGTGTTAAGTGTGACAAGCTGTGGTACGTTCCAGTTTCTGGGGGGGAAACCCTGTGTAGTTGTCTGCTTTAAGCTGGAGTTAGGCTGTGAGTTCGAAAAATCAGGGAGACAGCAGCTGAGATGAACGTGGGGCTTTGTACGTTCCTGGAGATAAAACAAGAGCCAGCTATCACTAGCTTTCAAAGAATTCTTCTTTTTGATTTGTGGACAGTGCTGGGTTCCCAGGCCTCTTTGAGCCTGGGTCTGGTCTGGGTCTGGGTTAAGGTTATGGTTGGGATTAGGAAGAGTTAGGGCTTTTAACTTTGATGAACTGCGGTATTTTGCGATTTCCAGAAAAGTAAATTGAGAGAAAGTATCAGTATCTTCAAATCTATTATTTATTATTTGTGGGCACTGTGGGCACTTCTGCATATTTTGACCAAGAGTTACTGTTTCAGTGGGCTAAGTAAACAGGGGAAGGTACAGCCAGAATAATGGGGTACTTGCATTCCAGAGGAAAAACTGAATCAGTATCTTGGAATGTACCATTCCTTATTTCCAGGCATTAAGCTGGAAGCTAAGAAATCACTTGTTTTAAATATCCTGGCATGCAAAACTTTACAGGGGTACGGGATGAGGCTATAGGAGACAACACTAATCACAAGAATTGAGCTATGGTTGGTGCGAGATCAATGGAGGCAGTTCCTATTTAATGTCAGGAATTTTGAAAAAGAAATAGAGTTGTTTCTTAGTGCAGTTGGATAGCCCAGTTCTTCCCCCACTTGTACCCAGTGCCTCCATCAGCTGTGGGTGACTGCTGGCTTTTTACCTGTCTCTGAGAACAAATCTTCCTTTTTCTGTGTCGTAGCTTTACCCAGAGTGCCATCTTTGCTGATTTGGCCCTGTGTGAGCAGTTCTCTAACTGACAAATGCTTACAGAGTTTCAAGATTTCATCACTGCATTTAGAGAAATCCCAAGTTCAGGTGTCATTTTCAGGGTAGTGATGACTTGGTTTTGGTTTTTTTTGTTTGTGGTTTTTTTTTGTTTGTTTTTTGTTTGGTTTTTGGGTTTGTTTTTTTTTTTTTGGTAAAAGAATCCACATTTTCTTCTCATAGAAAGTTGCTCTATTAAAATTTCCAAACAGGCATTACAATACTGAGTTGCAGCCAAAATCTTTGCTGGAGAATTGAACAAGAATCCCAGACAATTGACCGAAGCAGTATTTCAAGAGTATATTGTATTTATTTGAAAGAAGATAATGCAATGCGGTCATCTTTTGCTTCACTACAGGTATAAATCCTCTAAAACCATTGCAGATGTGGCAGGGATATTGCAACCCATTAACCTAACAGAATGTAACTGTTTTTCTCTTGCAAGGTTTGTCTGACTCGGTCTTTTTTTTACTGCGAGCGTGGTTATATCTGCTAGCTCTGTGTATATAGTCTGTATGTACATTGTGACATTGAGTTCTGTGGTCTAGACCATCTCCCTGGGAATTAATACTGAGATGGAGTGGCCTGTATCCCCACACCTCCTCTGCCTCTATGTACACATTAAAATTGGCCAACTAAGATCTTGCTCAACGTCTGGCACTTTTATGCTGATACCCTGATGAATGGGTACCTTGTTTTTCCAGTATTTGTAGATGACTCAGTAGGAGTGTTAATATCAGAGTGTATGTCTATTAAAAAAAAAAAAATCTCTATTTAATATGGTATTTTGGTATGTCTTTAAGACTTCTCCTTGTTGCTGAGTTTGTGTCCAAAATGGAATTACTCACCTGCATCTTTGCTGATTGTGGAGATGTCCATGAGGCTGAATTTCAGATGTACCCATTTATGAATCTGGCTTATATGCTGAATGCAGCATTTTGTGCAGGTCACGTGTTGTATACAAAACATCTGATAAAATGCTGCTCACGGTCTTACAGATCTTAGAAATCCTTTCCATATGTCTAATCTTAAATCCTTTCCATATGTCTCCATCTATACATGAGCACCAATTAGTCAATTAATCTGCCACCTTTATTTAATTAGATAATAAGGAAGAACTTTTTGAAGTTAAATGTTATTTCATTTTTCCAGGAATCAAAAATGACAACTAGTAGCAGCAACAAATTACAAGATAAATTTCATAATCCACTCAGTGAATACATTAATATTACAGTATTTGCCGAGTTAAAACAAGTCCAACATTCAATATTCTCCTTTGCAAACAAAATACATTTGCATGAATCCAAATAATTTCTTTAATTTTTTTTAAATAAAAATGTCTCTTTGTAGCAGTCCTGGAACAATTGCAAGACATTTTGACTCTTCAGTGTCCTTAGAAATTAACCCAGTGTTAATGAAAGTTCATAAGCAAGAATCCCGATGCAATGGCAATCCTCCCATGCCCCCCTTAGGGCAACTATCCAGCCGCGTTGCCGTGCCTTCGTGGCACCGGGTAACCAGACCAGGGGCTAAGGTGCTGGCCCGCTGTGTCTGTCTCCATTGAACCTGTCTCATTAGCATGCCTGTGTGTTCCCTGAAGACATTCCATTTCATGTGAAAGCAAAATATAACAGCAACTGGATGTTTCTGGGTTTGCTGCTGGCAGCTGTTACCTTTCTGGGGGGGGGGGAAAAAAAAAAAAGAAAAAAAGGAGGGGGGGGGGAAAAAGAAAAAGAAAAAAAAATTCCTCTGCCAGGTCCAGACCTAGAATAAATGAGAATAGCTACGCTGAAACCCACAGAGCAATATCGCTTTGCACCTAGGGAAGGTTTGGCCTGTGTATTTCTTACTTCAACAGCAAATAAACTCAATATAGAGGCATTAATATTTTTAAAAGGTGAAAGGAATGTTATTTGCCTTTTTCTTGTAGCAGTACAAGAATTTTTTTTTTTTCACTAGAAAACAGTTTTCTAATAATAACCCAGTATTAAGTGTCAGGTAATTGCTTTATGATTTCCAGGGCTTTATTGCAGTCAGCTGTGGGGAATGGGGTCAGATTTCCAACTCACGATGCTTTTATTGGGTTGAGCATTGTTGTTTTCTGTCAATGAATTATCAATTGCTTTGAAGACTGATCACTTCCTTTCTTGGGTGTACTTGAGAAACATGCAACTTTCTGATGGTATCTGAAGCCTTATTAGCACAGAGCTTATTGAATATAAACTCCTTTGTTTGTAAGTGTGGTGATGATAGAGATCTGGACACTGACTTTTGGTTATATTTGGATTATTTTCTCTGAATTCAGAGTGGACAGCATAAAAAAAATCAGAGGCTCTTGTGCTTTTCCTCTCCTCATGTGTCGGGAAAGAAAGTATTTGGGGGTTTCTTTACAAAATTGTGATAATATCATCAAATTACAAAATGATCCATTATTTGTATAAAAACACATTTCCGATGTCCCGGACAAGTTTTTTTGTAGGAACCTGTACATGGAGAAAATCCCTCTAACTCTCAAAACAGCTAATGTGTAAAGAAAGCTGTTCCCCTTGCATGGTTTTCAAAGTGAAAGGGGGATTTTAATTGATTCATATCCAAACATTTAGAACATGTTTTGATGCTGTAGTGGAAGTAGTTTATCTGAACCCCTCTCTTTAGACAGATGCAATAATACGATAATTATTTTATAAGTGATAGAAAATAAGGTACAGGAAGGGAAAAATGCAACCGATATTCCCAACTACAAAATGTACTTTAGGTCTTATCACAGCGAATATTGCCACACGTACTGTATTAGTGTTACTAACCTAAGGAGGACTGCTTGAGACTGTAAAATAAAGCACTGAGGTATTCGAGGATGTGGACCTTAGAGATTTCAAAGTTGAGCAAAAGAGATTAGGATTCTATTTTTTTTATCCTGCTCCTAGTTTTTCATATTTATGTATTAAGCTGCTTGTATTAAGCTCTTCGCTAAGTAGTATTTCTGATCTATGCTGCAATTTGTCATGACATTTCTCTAGGCAGCTATTATAAAGATGTCTGCTTCCTTTTTTTTCTTAAACAAGAAAGTAGACTGCAAAGAAGTCACTTGATTTTTAAATTACTATCAATTAAGAAAACGGAATGTCAGGGTCCAGAAAATTGATAGCTGAATTCTGATCTGGAAAATACTGAGACATAAAATATTCATATACACACACAAGAAAAAAAAAAAACCTGATGCTATGTTCATCCGACCAACATATGTTGTTTGTGAACGTCGTTGGAGTTCCAGGTTTTCAGAATATCAGAAAAAAGATATTTGAGTGAAATGGGCAAGCAAGCCCATGGTCTGATGATCACCTAAGCAGGTTTTAATTTAGGAACTGTTGATAGCGAAAGTGGTTTCCAAGTCTGTTCAGTACAAGTCACTGAAACTTGCACTGACTTGAGCAGATCTCGGATTTTTCTGCCAGTCTTTCCCAGCGAAGCGCAGCAGCTTGTCTGTACCGCGTCCAGGCAGAGACAGAAACAGCACCTGCCTGCCGAGGTTCTGCTGCGGCCGCTCCTGTCACAAAAATCCCACTGCTTCCCAGACAGCGATGCCTTTATCTTTACTGCCCCCCAGTACGACAGTGAATTCTCATCAGCATTTGGTAAAAAATGAATTGGGGACCCAGTGACACCGTGGCTTGTTCCGTGTCGTGGGTGGGAGTGCGTGGCGCGGCCAGAAACTGAGCTGGGGCCATGGGCCGGCATCTCGTGCCTTTAGCTTTACATCTGTCACTCCTCACCCTGCTTTTATGTGGTTTTGTGAATTCAACATACTTGACACCTACCTTTCAAGGTGTCTGGGTATGTTCTGACCCAGAGGCGAGCTCCTTTTGCAGCTCTCTCCGAAAACAAGCGTTTTCTGAACTCTCTGCTGGTGCAAGCTTGCTTCTGTCCCAAAAATCGAAAGCCCCCAGAGGAGCAGGGACAGCTTGCTAGCCCGTATTTGCTGGATTGAGTAGAGAGAGAAAGGAGAGAGTTCTATGTACAGGTAAAGTGCTGAGGAGGAACTGTACAAATGATCAGAAAAAGATAACAACACTTTTGCAATTTAATTAAAAATCTAATTCTACCTTTTAGATTATTGCAAATGACACAAAAAGGGAAAATAAAACAGAGACACTGAAATCCTGTCATATAGTGATGAGTTTGACCCAGTCTACTAAATTTTCTAGGAACTTCACTGTGGATTTCAACAGGCTTTGGGTCAGGATCCATCACCTTCATTTGCTCTACCTGAGCTCTTTTATCTTTCCTTTTATTTTTATTTTGCTTTCACGTTTTCTTTTGAGGTCTAGCCTTTGAACGTGCTTTTTCTGTGGAATGTGTGTATATCTTCATAACTTCTTGAATGACTTATTTTTTAAGCATAAAGCAGAGGAACAGACATTTCCGTAATGCGTGCATTCATTTACGACTAAACCAAAAGGAGATTTATCGGTTACTACCCTGATTTCAGCTGTAGGCTGAACATTTTCCTGTATAGCAATGTGTTGCCTGAGAAAGCTGCACCCCGCCTGCAGTTTATTGAACTTGATGTGATGTCCAGAGAGGGAATTGTCCAAAAAACAAAAAAAAAAAAAAAAAAAAGAAAAGGGTATGGGGGGGGGCGGAGGAATTAAAAAAGAAAGAAAAAGAAGTAAAGGTTTTGTAAAGTTTACTTTTTGACCTTTAGGTACGAGAAAAATGTTGTCAGAGCATTGAGCTCACATTGTTTCATTAAGGAAAAGTCCAGTAGTCTGATTTATAATTAAGAGCAGCTGATTTACATTGCGTTAAACTGTACACTGAGCAGCCAACAAGCTTTTCCCAGCTCTTCCAAATGTGGGATTGAGCCTCAGGAATGAACCCGGTCGGGGCTGGAACGGTACAAAACTGTGCGGTCTGCCTCATGTTATCATTAACAAACTTTCCTTGTTTTATCTCCTGTCTCAGTAGCTAGTCCACAGTTTCCTTTCTTCATAAATGAATTGCACTCCAGTTCTCTGCTAAATACTAGGTGAGGGATCTTTACTCGCTGAAACATTAATGGAGCAGAATTTTTTTCTGTGAGACAGGCTGGATTTTTCAGTGGGTTTTTTTCCCCCCCTCCATCTAACAAAGGTCCCTTCTCGTCAGTCAGCTTTGTAAAAGCGGAGGAAACAACGAGCACATTAGAAACAGAGATATGAGAAAACCCAACAAAAAAGCCTTCTTTAAAAAAAAAAAAATATATATATACTTTTGAATTTCAGAGAGGATGCAGCGCTTGCTTTGCAGTGAATGCGGGGTTGGAGGATTTTTTTTCGTTTTAACAGACATGTGTAGTGCATTTGTTTCGGTTTTATGTCCGCTGTCATAATCTGATGGTTTTATTCGGGTTTTAAACACGCTGCGGCTAGAAACCCTACATCTTTAAATTAGGCAACCCCGGTGCCTTTGCGATTTCCCTAGCTGCACTCTCTCACCTTACCCAGGTGCATGTTAAATCAGTATTAATGACAATATCATTCTTCTGCAGTCATCTCCTGCCTGCAATTTGGTTTTAATTACCCACCACGTTGTCTTTCCCCCTCACTGACAGCCATTAAATAGGGAATGACACCAGAGCCGTGCTGGTGTCGAATAGACACTTCACCAGGGCGGTTGGTTTCTTTATTCTTTCCTAATGTTTACTGAGGTTTTTTTTTTTTTTTTTTTTTTTTTTTCCCCCTCTTTTCTTTTTTTTCCCGCCCTTTTTTTTTTTTTTTTTTAATAATTGGAAAAAAAAAAAAATTCCTTCCATAAAGCAGGCTGCAGTGCCTCCTCGTGGTAACCGTGAGAAAAAAGAAAAGGATTATTTTGCTCCAGCTTCTTTTGCTGGCTTAGCGATGCTGGCTTTGGATCATTTAGAGCTCTTGGGGAGAGGAGGAAAAAAAAAAAAAAAAACAAACAGTACCATCCTTAAGAGAGAGAAAAAAAAGCTACTTAAAGATTAAGGCATGATCGGGACACACTGAAGTATCTGCTCATTGAAATCCACCAGGAACTTTGATGTGGTATTTAAGGCTTGTCTGACAGCCTGGAATGGCTGCTCTGAAGCCTGGGCAGTCCCGGGGGGTCAGGGAATAAAGTCCTGGAGGTAGAACCTCTGTCGGGGGGACCCAGGAGCTCTGCCTGCTCCCCCCATGCCAAGCCGCTCCTGCCTGCGCTGGGCTGGGATATTGGACAACCTCTGCCATGGTGTACTTGTGTACAGCCACATAGAATTGTACATCAACACATGCAATAGGGAATTTTCATACCAGACACGACCTTTTGTAAGGTTTCTGAAAAGCTTCTGAATTCTTTTCGCTTTGGCCAGTGGTTTGAAATCTCCTTGCCCTGCACCCCCCACCCCAATATCTACATTTACCCCCATGGGGGGATTTTGCTGCGTGAACCAAATTCCTACTGAAAAGATTTAATTCTAGACTCGTTGCTCTAAGTTTTTTGTGGCATTAATCTTGATTTATAGCATTATAACTGATGGTAGAACCTGGTCCAAGGTTTTCTCTCAGTCAGTCTGATCCTGTCCCAGTCTCTGTGCGAGCTCAAATCTCAGCGAGGTCAGTTGAAAGGACACCGAGAGAGAGAAGTGGGCAGCGATTAGCAGAAGAGTGCTAGGGAAAAATATCCAACAGATATTTTCATTGAAGAGATTAAAAAAATTAGAGGAATTTTGGAAGAGTAAAAAAAGCTTTTTTAATTGAGAAATTTCTTATTCCTGTTTTCCCATTAAAGTGTTAGAATAAAAAAAAATAATTGCTTATTGAAGGAAAATAAAATCTGAATACCCTGGCAATTAAGTTGGTAAAGAAAGTTTATGACGGATGATCACTGCCCATCCACATTGCGTTTCAAATGGGGACAATATTTGATCTTGTTAAATGTCAGCTGCATTGATTTGATTTGAGGGGCCTAGACTGTGAATCATTAAATACTTGCTCTGTAAATTTCTTGTCCCTTAAAAGAAAATTTGTCACTAAAAGTTGAGGCTTATAACAGCGTGCCTACCAGGAAGGTTTAATCTCTGATAGAGCTTCCATATATTGCTTTACAGCTATATTGAGTCCAGTTAGAATGATTTTTTTATTTTTTTTTACTTTCCTAATATGAAACTTGATGCTTGGAAAATCTGATAAGTGAGTTTCATTTCCCTGGAAATTTATTGCTTCTATTTCCAAGTGCAAGGAAATAAAACAAGTAAAAACAATAAGCAGTCTGTAAGGAGGGTATTAGTGAGGGGTCACTCTTTTCTCATGGAGGCTCAAGCTCAGCAGAAAAGAGAAAGGAGTTGGTTTGGGGGCAACCTAAATAGCTGGTGCCATATATTTTGCTTTATTTATCTGGTAGGAACAGCTCTTTTCTGTTTTCCTCTTTAAAATTTGCTCTCCAAATCCAAATGGGATATTTATGACAAGAAATAGAGAGTCTTTTCTTCAAGTAGTGTAAACTCCTTTGAGTCCACTCAGGGACTGCCTGATTTTCAGTCGACAAAAGACTATTTGTGCTGCATCGAGCATCTCCAAAATCTCCATTTGTATATGTAAAAAAGATCCTATGGAATTCCAGTGTCCCATCCTTTTTCCTATGGACAATCGCATTATGCATCTCATTCCCTGTTCTTTCATTTGGAAATGATGGTGTTCTTCACTTCTTCCTGGCAGTTGCTGTATAATGCTAAAAAGCTGCCAAGTTCCACTCCAGGACTCATTATATTTAGTAATGGTGGAAAAATTTGCTATCTATCGAGCATTTTGTATTGGAAGTGAACTGGGCTCCACAACAATCCAGATGTGCATCCTTGTCCATCCAGTTGCTGAATCAACTCCTAAGCGAGACAGACTGGCCGTTTTGGAGGCAGGAAAGAGAGTTTGGAGGATGAACATGAACTGAGGTCTAATGCAGAAGGCAAAATCCCCTGCAAGATGACAGTAAGAGACTTTAGTGAAGGAAAATTTTATTGCCAACAATGTCGCCTTAATTTTTTGATCTCTTTTGCATCAATCCCCTGCTGTTTGCTTAGAAAAGTTGTACTCGTTCTAGCTCTCTTAATTTTTCATATCGTACAGCAGTGACTTTGTTGTGTGTTGTAAATGTGAATGCTTTTTTTAGATTCTATAGCAGGTTTATTTTTAAACGTATTTTCTCTAGGGAAGGGTGTACAGTTTACTTAAAATTTACCATATGCTTTGCATCTCCAGTAAAACAGTTGTGGTAGAAAAGACCGTATTTTTAAATCTTGTGAACTGTGAAGAGTCAGAGAGAGGCCTGATGAAGAACACTAGTTAAAATGATAGATACTCAGAAACCCTCCTCCTTCCTAGAGCAAACTGCTTCCAAGGAGTAGCTTGAGAGGGATTATTGGAAACATTATTGTTGCTTTTCAGGTTATAGGCCTTGAACCTACAAACACTTGTGTATGTAAATAACTTTATATAGGTAAGTAACTGCTTTGAACTCGAAAGGGCTGCTTGCATATAGGAAGTTTTTTAGGTGTGGAAGTGTCTGCAAAATGAAAACTGTAGTTAGTGTTTGACAAACGGTTTAATCCCCCATGGTTGCGCAGTCCTGCAGACAATCCAGAGGGACTTGCAGGTGACATACCTCAGGAGCTGAACATGCAAATGAGCTTTTGGTTCATTACTTAGGCTGATTTTTATATTTTGAGTTTCAAGATGATATAAATATGCTTATTTTTAATTTTAAAAGTAACAGTCAAAGGTACTTCATCTTCATTCTAAACTGTAAGTCCTAGTATGTGACACATAGCGCTGTTTTGGCTTATTTTTCATACACGTAAAAAAGTCTTGAATTTAATTCACAAAAATTTAAATTTTCTGTTCTGTCTTTTTCAGCATCAATATCTAAGCGAAACTGAAAGAAAAGTAGAAACACAACATTGGCTTTTAAAAAATACTAATAACCTTTGCTTTTCTCATCCAACATTTAACCAAAATGAACATCAATTTGCAGAGTGTTTGGTGAACATCACTGCTTTTTATAAAAGGCTGTAGGACACAACCCACACCCCACAGAAGCTGCTAAGAGATTTTCATTAACTCTATTGGAAGCTGATTTAAATCCCATACAAATTACAGGACTCCTAACTACAGGAAAGACGGGAATTCTTCATACAAAATTCTCCATACAAAATTCTTCAGTCAGTTATAACTGTGCCTGTAGGGCCACACTGTCTACAGTTGCTGTAAGATTTTTCCACAAATTATTACTCAGCCCTTGAGCAGAATTTATGACAGTACAGGCCAACGACGGTTTTAATGAATGTTTTGAGGGAGCGTCTGTGTTCATACAGGAATTAGTAGATGGGCATGGGTAAGACATTATGAAGAACTAAGATAGGAAAATGCATCCTGCAGAATGGGTGAAGCACAGGAAGAGGGGGTAGAACTGAGCGCTCACACCCCGGGGTCAATCACAGCCCTTTTTGTCCAGAGGAGTGGGGTTTTATTGTGGCTGTTGGGAACAGGTGGCTTTTCAGTGACCAGGGAAAGACTGTGTGGAGCATCACCGTTCATCCAGCTGATTGTGTCACGCAGAAGGAAGGACATTCCGGCTGGTTCTCTTGGTTTAGATTCAAAACCACCTTTCCTCTTCTCTTTTCATACACACACCTTCCTACTGAAATCCTTCAAGCAATCTTTGTTATCTAGTACCTCTTTGACACGGTTTCTTTGTGCATAACATAGAAATAGCGCTGTGCTAGCCTCCTACTCCGAGAGACTCACTGTGGGCTTTGGATCTGTTTATTTTACTTACTTCCGTGTGTGCACACTTAGAGGACAGGCAAGTAACCATGGGTGAAATTCACCTCTGCACTGGGTAAACATTTAAACTTTATGATCCTTGTACTAGCTCCGTACATCAGGGTGAATTTCATTCTCCATAAATGTAAAGTCTTTTTGTGTTATTACTGTTGCCTCTCCCTATTTACCATTATCTTTGAACCCCCTCTCCATCATTAAGCTTTCTTTGAGGGTCCAGGCAAATGTCATCCTCTTCTCCTCTTTCTCTTCCTGGCCTCTGGTTATATTAGAAAATAAAATTAATCTCAAGGGGAAAATAGCACTTAAAATTATTACTGCTGTTTAGCTTACTAAAGTGATTTGCTCTCCGTGACCTGTCTCAGGCTGATCCTTGTACAAATCAAATCAGCACACAAAACAGTACTTGGAAACTGTTTCCAGACTCAGAATTTCACAGCTCCTGAACTTTTAGAATGTCACAGGCAAATCAAAAATGAACATATTGGTTTATCTGTCTCTTTAGATCCCAGACAGTGCCTTTTTTTTTTTTTTTCAAGGCACTTGATTCTCCCATGCTCCATATTAAGCATAGGAATAAGCCTAGAAAGGTGAGCACATGCTTAAATGTTCTGCTGAGTGGGGGCTGGAAAAGTTTCCAGCCCCTTGTAAGTCTGTCCCTTTGTTGTTGGGGATTAATGTCACTGTGACCTCCAACAGTTTCTCATTAAGCAGTCTAAAATATGAACTCTTACCAAACGCCTGCTCTTCACTTTGATTTGATGGGCTTCATCAGTGGGCTGGAAGACACAGCTTGTGGACGTGTCCAACTGCCATGGTGTGTCTTTGAGGTTCATCTAGGTCCCTGCCAGGGGCAGATGCACAGAGCTCAGCACCATGCTTTGCACAGCCCACTTGGCCCCAAGAGAGCTGCATGTCCTCACGGCATGGTTGGAGACACCAGCTCAGCGTGGCTCCAACAATATGTTCATTAGTTCTCCCTCTTAATGGCAAACGAATGTAGGTGTGGTGCCTATATACGTGGTTGTACTATTTCCAGTTTCAGAGGTATTTCAAACCATATGAACACGGCGTCTGTCTAGCACACACCAGTGCAGGTGGGTCCTCAAAGCCCGGACTCCACAAACAATACGAGGCTGATCCCGTGACACACAGGTAGCATCACTCACTCACATAATTTGTTGTACAATTAGGCTCTAACACCGCTGCCTTTCTGACCTTGTCGGAGTGCAGGATACCACAAGGATGACATATGCTGCTTTTTCACTTCCCTCATTCCCGTCCAATTCAGTAGACACGTATCTGTGTCTGTGAAATTTAAGCAATGACATTACAAAATCTATGACAACAATTTGTTCGTCTCATGGTGACCTCTTGTGGAGTCATTTAGAAATCAGGCTTGATCTGTTATGTACAGTATGTTCCAGGGAGAGAAAGACAAGAGCCATAATCCAAAACGTTCCCAGGCTCGGAGGGACAGTCAGCTCGTGTCGAAGGACATGCCGGCTCCCACGGGCTCTCTGCGCTTGGGTTTGATGGTGGAGTTGTTGCAGCTCTGTACTTGCTACACTTTCTATCTTTGTGCTTCATAAAAACCAACCTGTCCTTGACTCTCATTTATAGGCTTTAAAGTATTAGTGTTAAAAAACAAAGTATGTTATAGAAATAGATCTGCACCTTATGAGAAAGATCCTAGCTTTTGTGTCACCCCATTTTTTAAATTGTCGTTCTGCACATATGGTAGACATCAGTGTGATTGCTAAGCTTTCAAGGTGCAACTAGGTGTGAATTGTTTAAAACAGGACTGCCACCAAGTTAATATCCAAGTTTGTATTTGGAAAAATCTAAAAGTGATTGTTCTTCACCCCCTGCCCATGTCTAATGCATAAAATCAAAACCTTCCATGCCATTCACATTATCTTTTGTGCCGATTCTGCTCAAAGCCAACATTTATTTTTCATTAATTCTTGCAAGGCTTGAAGCTGTTCCCAATGAAACCAATTGCCAAACTGATTGTGGAAGCCAGATCAAATCTGTAGTGTAATTTCCCCCCTGCTTTTTTATTGTCCTTGCTCCAAGTCATTCCCATCTCATGCAAACTACAATAGCGACAGCAAGCATTTACTTGTAGGAAAAATTATCTCAACTTCCTCTCTGTGCATATAATATCTAGCAGTGTACTGTACTGAATAGCATATTGAGAAATGTTATTGATTTAACATGATGAGCCATTCCATTCTTCTCTTCATTGAGACCAATTTATTCTTACGCTCAGATAATGTTACAATACCCTAAATAAATAAATAAAACCTCTGACCTCTTTCAAGACATATCCCCTTTGCAAAGGTAGTTCTAAAAACACCCATTCGGGTCAAGTTTTTTTTCCTTTTTTCCCCTCATTACTTTTGTTTTTCATTTTTTTGGCTTTATTATTTGGTCACTAAGCAAAAGGTTTGCTGGAGTTTTTTTTTAAGCTTGAGGGAGAATATGAATGTCATAAATATTTCATTTTCATAGCACATCTTGCATTGTTCCTCACTTTCAGACCTTGCCAGCAGTCAACACAGTAGTAAATTTCAGCACCTGTGGACCTTTTGCAGTAATTTATGATTTCCATTAGATTTCCATTAGAGATGGACTAAAACGGTTTAGAAAAGTGCTAGCACCTTCAGCCATACGGATCTCGCCTGTCTCCGAGGAGGGCGTGTTGCGTTCTGCTGCCTGTGCGTACGCTCGCTGCCAGAGGTTCAGGTTTTCAGTTTGAGCTGATCTCAGCGCCAGCCAAAACGCCTCCCTGAAGAGGGGGTACCGTATTTGAGAAAGGAAAGACAGGTTGAAAATAGAAAATCAGCCTTCCCAGTGTTGCTGTTTCTTCCATTCTGCCCCTGCAAGCTCAAGAGTGAAAATTCAGCTCACAGTGAGCAGTGACTTACATTGTTGTGTCCCTTCAAGTGTATTTTCTGCAAACCAACAGCCGCACTTTTTTTGTAGCAGTGCTCCATCCTGAGCTTTGCGGGTGCCTGTCACCTCCTCCCAAAGATGCCTCTTAACACAGCCGCGGTCTGGTACAGAGTTTTGCTGGTGGTGGGTTTTGGTTTGGTTGGTTTTTCTGTTGGTTTTTTTTTTGTGGTTTTTTTTGTTTTGTTTTTTTTGGGTGGTTTTTTTTTGTTTGTTTTGTTTTAGGTTGGTGTGGTTTTTTTTTTTGTTTTTTTTGTTTTTTTTTTTTTTTATGGAGGCCTTAAGGAAACCAGTCAAGAATTTTGGGTTTAGCTTGTTTAAGAAATTTGCTTGATGTTCCCTCCAGGTCCAATGCCAGCTTACAGGCAGCCTGTGTTGTTTCCAGAACTAGTTCTGAACCTAGGAAGTCTCCCAGGTCTCAGCTCTTTTTGCCTGCCACAAACTGAGACAGGGCGGCAAATAAATCACAGTAAATAATTTAGTCATGAATTGTCTGTTGGCATTGTATCATAGCTTGAATAAATTTCTCATAATAGCTCATGATAGTCCCATTGACATCCACTTGACTTTTATTAAGTTTTGCAGATTTCACTCTCGTGTGAACGCCTCTGAGTAGCACATGATTCTAGCAGCTGATTCAAGGATTGGATATTAGACCAGATATTGGATGAAATATTGCACTCGTGGCATTTTCTGGAAGCTGTCCTTGGGGTGGGATTGGAATTTTTGGTCATTCTGTCAGTTCCGTATTTATTAATTATTTTAACCAGCTGTACTACATCTAGCCACCATCCCCATGTAAAACTTTTCTTTTGTTGCCATCCCTCTACCACCTTTCAGCATTGTCATTTAAGCAGTGGGGCACTCCAGGGTGTGTGGATCATGCTGAGATAACGTCATCCTCTGAGTGTACTTTCAATGGTTTTCAGCAAGCTGAGGAGTGACATTATCCCAGCAGGACACCTGCCCTTCACCTTCCATATGGGGACCCACCTCTGAAAGGTCAACACTTGCGGTTTAAAATAATATTTTAGCCATTGCTATTCAGAATTCAAAGAAAGAGGGGAATGAATGTCAGATAGCCATGAAATTCATGAAGCACATTACTCCCAACAAATGACAACTGGCCTGAGACATACACTTTGAACAGAGTTTTCCTTTGGTTTTAAGCACAATTTTAAAGAAATAATATTTTGCAGGATATTTTAATGTGTAGCCCAAGTACTGGTGGAGTAGAAATTTGTGTTCTAAAAAAGTTGTTTTCTAAAAATGCATTAGTGTATTAATATATTGAGGACAAAAGCCACTTTTATCCCTTTGCTTTCTGTCTGCTGCTTCTTTGTGTACAGCTTATTTTAGAATAGCATTAGACCTGCTTAAAAGAGTGCAAATGGTGTCATGGCTGGAGCTGGGCAAACTGCCTGGACCAGCGGATGCGTCTCACCAGTATAGTGTATCTTCCTTCCAGTGGAGTGTCTGCCACAGATTTTTTTGGATAGAGGTGTTTATGAAATTATTATTTTCTCAAATCTTATTTACTTTCTAACGTGTAACATAAAACTGAGAAAGCACGTTTGTGCTGTTAGAAATGGTCAAATAAGTCACACAATTCCTTTTCTGCTCCTTTTTCCTTCGTATGAAGAATGTAACTCCCGAAGCTCAGTTCTTGAAACAAATGTTGTTTGTGGAAAATGAAACATATCTTCCACATATGTTTGATGGTACTGAATTTTTGCCTTTTTTTTTTTTTTTTACCATTTATGCTGCTAAAACACAGCAGCAGAGATGGCAAAGGCAAAGGAAAAATCAGATTTATCACTGTTTTCTTTGATTTTGACACTGATGTGATTCCAGTGATAGTGGAGTCCCACCAGCACAAGTCATGCAGTGCCGAGCCGCGCCGAGGCATTTTGCTTTGGGAATCTGGCTGAGTGCTTCTCGGAAATGTTTCTCAGTATTGGCTCATCATGACAAGGGCATCAACTGGCTTGTGGATGGGAGTTTATCTTCAGTGGTTAGACACACCTTTGATTTGCTGAGTAATGCTTTGTGTATTGTTTGATGCAACAGCAAATGGAAGGCAGTCATTCTGGCACACAGATTTCAGAAGTGTCATGCGGAACAGGCAAGGCACACATTTACAGATACCATTTTTAACCTCTTTTATTCTGGCAAGGTTCTGTTATTCTGCCCCTTACTGTACTTTCTGAAGATTGTGCAGACACTGAAGGAACACACAAGGATTTTCATTTCATCATTATCACAAGATTGCTAGATTTGGCTAAAGAAGTGAATCTGATTTTGCTAGATTTCTGTCTCAGATTTTAAGCCAAGAAGACTTGTCCGTGTTCTGATAAGTGCCCTCTCTTAAAATTACCAAAGGAATGGAAACTGCAGTTCTCATGGGAGTCTTCCATTAGTCATCACAATAACACGTTATTAATCATAAATGCCCCTATGTTAAGAATTCATTTGTTACTAATTTTGTTCTACAAGTATATACTATGTTCAGGGCTGCCCAGTAGAAATGAAATTACCGTAACAGTCATTGAAGAGACTTTTTAACGATAGTTGTCAAAACTGCATTGTCTTAGAAGTGGATTAAAAAAATAAGTCTTGTTTTCTTCTAAAGGAGAGCTATTTCCATTGAGCTTCTTCTGTTGATGGATTTCCAAAGACCATGAGTTTTGGATTATTTTCTAGAAATTAACATTCATATTTCATGTAACGTCTTTCCTACCATGTTTTGAAACATTATAGAACATGTCAACAGAAATTAATAAAAATTCAGTCAAGAGTTGAAAGCATAGAAATAGTCAAGCCATGAAACAGCAAAGAGGGTTTTTTTCAGGGACAAAATACTCTTGGGGTGGGGGATGTGTGTATCTAAGATTAGCCATGTTTGCAGCTCTACTCCAGCCTGCCAGTGCAACCTGGGACTGGTTTCCAAATCCCCAGTTTGTCCTGGACAGAAGGTGAGCCGTGTTGCCTCACTGTAGAGTCTTACTTCAGGCAAGTTTTCTTCCTCTGTTTTCCATGAAACTGTTTAATTCATAAAGCTTTGATGTTTAAACTGGTCCTGACCTTCTGTGAGTACTTAAAAAGGAAAAATTAGCTGCTTGGAAAAATATAATGACTTAAACCTAGCAGTTTGGGACACACATGTTAAAGTCCTCCTGAACTTGTGGTGACTTCTTCATTTCTTTGGGGTGTTATTTCCTGATTGACTCATAGCTAGAGAAAGGTGTTAATTTTCAAGACTTCAAGAATTTCTGTTTATTGATCTGTCTTTGAAACATTGTTTGTGTTACAGCAAGAATCCATCAAGACACAGGGAGCTGCTCTAAACACAGAGTATAAAAGACTTTGATTAACTTTATTTTGGCTTTTACTTAACTCTAATGAGTAAAATGATTAATTGAATAGCACTCCCTGGCTTCACTATAGTTGATGGTCCATAACAACTCCCTTGGTTCTCATAGTTTATAATTTAGCTGTCAAAATATTCTCTAGGTTAGATCTTGGCAAGAAAGGTCTTGACTTTGCTTTTTTTTTTTAAAGCAACAGATCTACTTTAAGTATTTGTAAGTTATTGAAGTCAGTTGAAAACATCCCACTTTAAAATATGAAAATATATGCCTGGTTGATGTTAGGTAGTTATTATTTTGGGAGGATAACAATGTAATGCATCATTTTGAAATATTTTAAACATGCAACTTACCTTTGCTATGATTTCTTATAGACTGGAATATACAGATGTTGTCAAAGATTTTCAGAGGAAGGGGATGTCTGTGCTATGTACAAATGATACTTTGTGGAGTAGCTGAATTTAGCAAAAATTTTTGTGATCAATATCTGCTTGATATTTTGGAACTTTTTAAATTATGGTTTAAAAGTCCTATCTTTTTAAAGGACTTTGTTCTTCAAGATCTAGGTCTCGAAAATCCATTTGGATTCTGTAAGCACACAGACACGCATTTCCTTCAAGGCAGGCTTCAGCTTTAATACTGCAGGACTGAGCTTTTAATCCTAGGAGCAGTTTTCCCCTCACATCCCTGAAGTACAGTTTTCTGTTTTCCTGAAGAGAATACATCTTTCCTATGTGTCCTAACTCTGTTTTACCCCACGAGTTATGAGCCTTTTTGGTGATTAAATCCAGGCATCTGTTCCCAGGCAATCCTGTTTTTGAGAGGGTCTTTTTCCCATTCAAAGCCGAATGAAGCCCTTTGCTTGATTGCAATTACTAATAGCCAGATACAGCTGTTGGAGCACTGTGGCTATGACTCATGGATCCTTCAAAAAGGGAGAACTTCTCTCACCTCTAAAAGCTTCCTGGAGCTTCAGGATAACACCTGAGCCCTACAGCAAGGGCAGCCTAGGAAAAGGTCTTGCCTCAGCTGTTTGCCCTGAGCAGATGGCTGTATGGGGTGGGATGTATTTCACTGCTCAGAAAATCAGACCTGTGCAAAGCGCCAACCTGTAAAAGCAACCCTCTTCTTTCTGTGAGTCCTGGTGTTCCTTATAAATCATACTGTTAAAACCAGTTGTATCTCTAAAGATAATTTCGCCCATGTAACGATTGCTTTGCTTGATGTGTTTTTTTCTTTTTTGTAATGAAAAATATTTGATTAATTCCGCTAGTCTTCCCTTCCATTACTATATCCCTCTTGTGTTTGGTTTTTTTGAAATATTAACTTCACTTAAACTTTTACACCTGCTTTCAAGGAAAAAAATAAATTTCTACTCTGTTAACTTTCCATGTGAGTGTCTCAATTCCTATTTTGATGTATTAAGTGTGTGTGTGTATGTTCAACGTTCTTTATTTTGTTTTTATTTCTAGTGGAATTTTGACATAATTTCTGTGTGTCAAAGGGAATATGTAGTTAAATATGAAGTCTTCATTGTTTCTATTAAGCCAAATTTATTCTATTAAAGTGCTAACTCCTCTGAAGTTCTATAATTTTACTGATAACAGAAGATGCTTATTTTAGGGTAGACCTCTGTATCTTCCTGAGTTTTTATTCATTTAGATTACTGAGACAGCAGTACGAGGATATCCCTACAGTAAAATTGAATGGAAGAAAAAAATCCTTTACAAATGCAAGACCTTATTATTATTTTCTACAAAAATCTCCTAAATTTCCTACCAAAAAACTCCATCTAAAATCCTACATTGTAAATATAAATTTCTACACACGGGCCAAATTCTTACCCAGCTAGAATTAACACCTATGGCACTAGGGTTTATTAAAGTAATGGAAAGTGCTGCACAGATATTGCACACTGCAGAAATCCTTTTTACTACTACAATAAAACATAAAATAAAACTGTCTGTACTTCTCTTTGTCAAAACCGCCCTTTCTTTGCAACGCCACTTCTTAAAAAAACCGAGGTCTGACTCTTGTCTCTGTAAAACTATTTTATGAGAAGATAATCTCAAAGTCTGTCCAGAGCTTGTCAGTGGAACAGGATTGCTGATAGCAGGACCACACAGGGAGACACGAAGACATTTTTCGACTCGCATTGGCGTATACATGGTACAAGCATGGACACACGAAAGTTTTGTAATGTAACTGAATAGAAAACTGTTGTCTTGAGTGGCAAGGAGCATCACTTAAAACAGTATCTGAATTGCCAGTGGGTTTTAGCTGTTAGCTTAAGAAAAATTTCCCTGAGGATGGTTTTTAAGTCACGTCTGAAGTGAGCTGATGAGATCAAGCTGTAATGTAAGTTCAGACAAATGTTTCTTAGGCTTATTCACAGTGACGTTAGGTTTCAGTCCTCACCAGCAGCATTTCCAAAGCAGTTTATGGTTTCTCCTGAGGACCAGTCACTTTGTGTCAAATTACGTCCAATGTGGCAACTATGAGATCTAAAGGGATGCAAGCTGGGAAGCATGAGTTTTCCAAAATCCACCAGTTCATTCCTTTCATGAACATGAAAACTTGACTGTGTCTTAAGCTGTAACATTTTCAACTCTCAATTTACAATATTTAAATATTCAAGAGTTACCAACTGGGCTTTCCCTTCTGGTTGTTTGACGAAGTCCACGCAGAGTTGCTGTGATCGCTACTGCTGTTGAGACGAAGCATGAAAAGTCTACGTGCAACATCTATTGCAATGTGAAATTTACAGTTAATAAATTAGGCAGTACAGGGGTTATTTAGTCAGTAATTAAATGTAAGAATCAATATTTCAGTCCAAGAAGAAGCCTCGAGAATCTTGATCTTGTTAAACTCCTATCTCAATTACATGATCAAAGACACCAGAAATATTTTTCTGTGCAACGTTGTGAGTATCATTTTCAAAGTCACTGACTCTTCTTCCACAGGGAGTTTGATTGTTGACTTCAGTTGAAGTAAGTTTAGATCAACACTAAGTTATTTTGAAAAATCCTCCCTGATACTTTCTCCGAACTGAGACGTGAATCTTTTGAGGTTATCTCATCCTCGTTCTGGAATCATCACCATGTTTTGCCATTCCTGTTCTGCTTATTCTCAGTAGAAGTTATTTCAACTGGGAGAGAAAAAATTTCACAGTAATTTCATCATCCCTTCTTTCTTTTAACAACTAGACTAAGCAGCAGATTTTGCAAAGTTGGGATCAGATTTGTAGAGGAATGTTTATCGTCTCTATAAGTGATATCAATTGTATAATTCTTGTTCTTTGGTTTCCAGTTGTGTTATGATAGGGAGAGATAACATATGAGGCGCTTCCTTGAGCTTTCATTTTTGTTGGTTGTTGGGGGCTTTTTCATTATCACATATTTGTTTTCCCCTACAATGGCACCTGATACTATGAGAAAACTGTTAAGAAATCTTCTCTCTTCTTAAGAGAGACCTTGTGGTTAAAGAAAAGCATCCTGCTACCTGATTTTAGAGAGTGAACTGAAAATCTCTGGTCTATGTAAGCTGAATTTGGAAGCATGGCCTCAGACACCTTTTTCTTATATTGAATATAATTTTCTTGGTATATATACAAAGTTCAGAAGGACTTCTAGCTGTCCAAGTAGTGGGCAGAAATGTAGAAACTTCAGCAAGTTTAGAAAAAACATGAGATATTAATGGCTGCACTCACTGAGGTAACTTGATGTTGTTCATTTATTTGGAAACAATTCTTGCCAATAAAAACATTGAGGAGGGTGAAGTTTTGGGGCTGGATCTTTGGCTGGGATAAACCAATATAGCCCTTTTAATTTCAAATGTTTGAGACTGTCAGTGCTGAGCATATTGTGAAATAATGTCTGTCGTATGGAATCTGAAAAAAACCCCACCACCTAAACATACAAAGTGCTTCATTCTCATCTAATGTAGTAGGCAAACCTTATAAACCCTAAATGCTTACATCTATCAAGAAATTAGACATATAACATGCCTTCACTGTGGCTTCTCTCTTTTAGTTCTAACGTAAAGCCCACCTCCATGTCTTTCTCTGTGGTGCACACAAGCACTGAATATTGAACATTCCTTCTCCTTCAGTGATTTTTCTATTATTTCACTCAGCCAAACTCCTACTCATGTTTTTCTGTCATTTCTTACATTTGTCTTTAAGTTACTTAAATAATAAGATGCACCTGTCTCCTATTAATCAGGCTCCTAGTAAAACAGTTGTACAAATACTAAGAGTCTGCATACTTGCATGTGTTTATCCTGGAAAAAGTTGACTTCAATGTTTCCGTGAAAGTTCACATGCTTATTTTTTCAGTCTGTGTTTTTAAAGGAATTCTTTATATGCAGATGGACATTTGTGCTTAGTCGATGTTTTTATAAATGATAAATAACTGCATGAAAATGATGTGGTGCTTCGATATGTCAAGTGTTTTTGTAGATTGGAATTCTAAGTAACAAATCGTTGATTTACCGGCAGCATGTATCCTTGAAAATTAAGGATATTTTTTCAAGTTTCATAACGTATTTAGAGGAGCTATAGGCTACTGTGTGTCATGCAAATTATCAGCATCCTCTTATCTTCTCTTTTTTTTTCCATTTGTAGCATCCTTCACTGGTGCTTCTTGGGTACATGTGGGTGAAGGATAATTTGACTGCCCTCTAGCACTCCCGTGTCTGGTATTGCACAATCAGGGAATCTGGTGTCACATTAAGGCAATTCTTATAATATAATCAAAGTTGTGATGTTGTACTGTCCTTTAGATGAAACAAACTAATGAAATGTATTGACCCTCCTTGCGCACTTCTGAAGCAAAATGACTAAGCGGTATTGAAACTACATGAAATACATTGACATTGATTGTGAAGTCTGCGTTCCCAGAGTCACTTTGGTAGCTGATTAAAGTGTCACATTGACAATATAGCCCCTTTTGAACAGGAAATTAATACCAGCCTGGTGGCAAGGAACGTTCTTCCAGCCTGTAGCTTGCACTATCACCAATCCTCAGAAAAGAATCAGAGGCTCAGCTATTCCAAGGTGGCACACTGCTTTCCCTGATTATCACAAATATATTGAAATTGCAACCACCACCAGGAAAAAGAAAGCTTGTGACATTTTATGTTTATTCTCATGATTCAATATGCTTATTACTGATAGGAATTTCAACAAAGACTTAATATGAACTATGTGTTTTCAGTCATTTAAAGCTCCATAGAAA
This sequence comes from Pterocles gutturalis, assembly GCF_000699245.1. NCBI lineage: Eukaryota > Metazoa > Chordata > Aves > Pterocliformes > Pteroclidae > Pterocles > Pterocles gutturalis. The sequence goes on along the minus strand of NW_010136621.1, from coordinate 6,234 downwards.
GTACGAGTCACATCAGCCATGTCTTTCTAATCCATCTATCATCGGTTTGAATACATAAAAGCCTTTGTTTTACTATGCGGTTGATGCATGCAGAAGTTGTGGGAATTTCTATAGATTGGGATATACAAGCATAGAAAAATGTGTGTGTGTTTGACAGACAGAGGGAGAGAAAATTATGTATTCAATGCATCATGCAGTGCTAAAAAGGAAGGAACGAAGCAGGTGGAGCAGCAGTAGAAGCTTAAAGACAGGATCATCTCTGAGATCTCAGGGCCCGTTTCTCCATCCCGTGAGCATCCTTTATAAACACCCTGATGTAGAAGAAATTGAAGGAATGGGAAAGGAGTTGTGGCATGGGAAACAAATATTTATTCATTGCTAAGTGAGAATCTAAAAGAGAAAATTATGCAGATGTAGAAAACAGACAGCAGTTCTATCCTGGAAAGATCACATTCTAGGCCTGTCACCGTCTTGCAGCACAGTTCATCCCTTTTTAAATGAAAGGAAGGTGCATTTTTGAGCACTGTATGATCCAGCCATTGTTTTATTTCTTGAAATGAACTTTGCACTGTAGTTTTAGTGAACAGAGCTATGCTGGTTTATACCAGCTGAGACTCTGACTCAACAGCCCGTCATGTCCCCTTACACCTATTCCCAATCCTCAGCTGCCTCCAACAGCTGCCTCTCCTTCAGTCTCTGCAATCCTCCAAAGCCCTTTACCTTATAAAACTCTCACTCTGAGCGCAGCAGGTCACAGTTTCCTCTTCTAGGTCTCAGACTGGCCACTCAATTCGCATCACGTGAGCCAGCTGCAAGCCAGATTTCCTTCCCGTCTCTGTGCAGAGTTATGGAGGGGAGCATGAAATGGGAAGGAACAGCTCTCCCGTAAGATATGTAAGTGTGTGCTGGTGAAGAGACTGGCCAAAGAAAACTGATCAAGGCTGGAGGAGTTAGGAGAGAGAAAGAGGTAGTAAAAATTCTTGCCTTGCAGTACAGCAGGGAAGTTTGTTCAGTTCATTAACTTGTGAAAAGTTTGGGTATTTTTCTAGAAGGTATCACAGAAGTGCAAAGCAGCAATATGGCCATTAATAATAGCTTTATTACAGGTTATCTACACAGAAAATTCCTAGCTATTTCTTCACGAATTCAGAGTCCAGTCTTTATACATGCTCAGCTGCTTTGAGCTAGGGCTGGCCAGAGAGCACCCCATGGCAAGGTTTCTGTCAGAAAATGCCCCACTGGCCGAAAAGGTAGTGTTTTATGGAGATGGTCTGACTTCAGAAATCAGGTCTCTGCTGGGACCAGCCACCCAGCATGGAGTCAAAATCCTTGTGCCCCAATAGCCCTTGTGCCAGGCTCTCAAAGCCAGCTGTGTGTCCAGGGAACCAAAAGCCTTGGGCTCCCCAGGTCCTCGGTGCAAATTCCTCCAGGGTCCCCAACTCCTCTGCAGCCAGCCTGGCCCTGTGGGTCCTTTGGCTGCAGGAGCACCCAGCTGCTTTTCAGCCTGCCCTGCGCCAGGGTACCTTGCTAAGCAGGATCCCGTGGGGGCTTGCTTTCCTCCTTTGAGAGCAACCTGCTGTTTGGGTCACCCGAGAGCTGACACCCAAAGGACCCGTAACCCCTGAGCCATTCCCAGGTCCGTTCCTGGAGAAGCATCCAGCCACCATGAAGCAGAGCCGTCCACCTAGCCTGCATTCCATCTGGGTGATTTGTTGGAGGGATGGAGAGGGTGGGAAGCCCCTTTTCTAATTCGCCTCTTCTGGAGTCTGTGGCTCCTTGTTCAGGAACATTGTTGTTACTTTCAGCACTGCTCCTGCTGTTGATCTTGGCCTTTGCTTCTGTGATTTCTGTTCCCCGCTGCACTACTTAGGTGAACAATAAGTTCCATTTCCAGCAGTGGTCGGCCTCCTCTCTTACCCCTTGCCTGCAGGAATTTCTTTTGTTTGGTTTGATATTTTTAGTCACGCTGTGTTGTAATAATAAGAACAAGACCATGGGTATGCTAGATTCCAGCCTTCCTTCAGTTGCCATGGCTTGTCTTCGTGCGTTGTTATTGCTTTGGATGAGCTGCTGCTGCGGCGGCGGCCGTACTCCTTGATTTCTGCTTCTTTAATACTGTTCCCTGCCTTACTACAAAGTGAACAGCAGTGCTTGTTCTCTCTGTCTGACATCTTGAATCCACCCATGAACCCATTATTTTCTGTAACTGCTAAAACCAATGTAGGAGGGGGGGGAAGAAATGAAATAAAAAAAAATAAATAAGAATAAAATCCTCTGTATTTTAGGACTGTTCTCTGCACTGTAGAGACTGTTTGTGCACCCAGGTGGACATGTGGGTTAGGATGTGACCTTAAGCTCCGTGTCTGTATCGCACCCAGGACATGGTGTGCTGAGAACGGGGATGCTGAAGGGCCCTGGAGGTCAGACTGAGTGGAAATCTCTGGTCTGTAAGAAATTAATTCCTGTCATTGTCTTAAAAGTTGAATGAAGCTATGCTGGTGAGACCAAACTGTGGATACACTCCTGATAGCCATGTGCGTGTGGAGACAGGGTCGGAGGGAAAAATAAACCAACAACATCCCCCTCTGCCTGTCACCCTATAGGCACTGAAGTGCTTAAAGGGGCACAGATTTGGTAGAGAGAGACAGGGATTGAGATAGGCTTTGCTGGCACCTTTGGTGGAGCTCTGGTGTCTGATGGGAGTTTCAGGCTGCTCTGAACCCTCAGCGCTTTTGTACCTGCTCATTTCATGCTATTGATAAAACTCATTCATTACCTTTTAAAACACACCCTTTCATTTCTAATTCTTTCCTTTCTCTACGCTTTCCATCCTTGCCTCAATCTGATAGAAGGGAGTGAGTAACAAAAATTTGAACACTCCACATCAAAGAAAGTTCCCCCAAAGTTCTGCTTTTCAAAATTTTCATCTGTGTGATTCTTGGCCCAAGGTAGGGAAGCTGCAATATACATTGTCTTCCTAACCTTCAGGTTGAAAATGGTTAATTTTATCACATGAGCAGTTTATCCTTTTAAAATGTATTTTCTGAACTGATGGAGCACTTACTTTGGTAGAAGGAAACTGGTAAACAAACTTTGTCTGACCTACTGCTGTGATCCCTTTCATAGGACTTACTGTGTGCAGTCTGGACAGCATCCTCCTGCCCTTCTCCATAAGCTACTTTTTCATATGTTATTTTAAAAACAGAGAATTGGGTACTCTCTTATTTTACAAACAAGTAAAACAGTCCATATGTGTATACATATATAAAATATGTATATATATTTCTTTCTATCTTTATATGTCTCTACATATATGTACATGTATATATAAAATAAGGAACTGCCATGTGATTTTTTGCAGCTGTGGTTAGTCACCTTATAGCACAAAGCCCTTCCCTTTACATGTAGGTGCAGGCTCCTGTGAGTCCTTGGGCTCTGTGTCTATGATGGTTAGCACAAAAGGGTGGCTATTTCATCTGTGTAATTCTTCACCTTTTGCACTAAGGGAGCTTCCTTGGAGAAGACTATAACATTTTACTGATTGCTCTTGTAAGCAATCCAAAAAACCATGGAATCTTATGTAGTTTTCTTTAATGCAGTCTGGATGATGAATTTACATCTATATATCAGAAACACTGTCTTCTGCCCTACATTACTAATGTCAGAAAATTGCCACTATATAATTCATCAAAGTATTTCTATAGACTCCCCCTTTATTATCTCTTCTCTTGCAAACGGTATAATTTGCCTTCATTCTATGTCAATGAGAGGAACTTTAATCTTGGATACTGCTGTATAAGGTGCTGCACACATTAAAAGAATGGCAAGGTAAGGAGGGGATGGGCCTGCATAAAAATATAGATTAGGAGCTATTTATTACCAACTGCAAACATGGCAACAATTTTTTTTTTTAAAGTAGCTTGAAAATTTTGCTTAAAACAGCCTTATAATGAAAGTCTTTTTGGACTGTATGTCTTTTAAACGAAATTATTTCCCAGAATTTCTTTAACACTAAAGAGTATAAGCTGAATACTAAGTTATACCACTTTAGAAATGTGCAGAGCCATAAAGCGGATTTAACTGTGAGAAAGTCTCAATACCTCGTAGTCATATTGTACCTTTCACCCTAGAATATCCTAAAGTACTTTTCGCGTGTAAAAAAACTGATATGTAATTGCACCTGCTTCAGATATGAAATGCAGCAGTTGTTTAATAGTGCACAGAAACCCTAGACAAGGGTACAGGGCCAGAAATTGAAGAATACAATATCCAGCTGAAAATCCAGGTGGGATTTAGGATGGTAGGATGTAATTGTTTCAATTAGAATTTTGTGAGAATAATATATTTAATAGGTGCAATTCCTGGTCCTGTTGGAGTCAATGAGAACATTGCTGTTGATTACAAATGAAGCTGGAATTCCTCTCGTATCTCTACCTTTATGAAATGTTTAATGAAATATCCATAGTCAGAATTGTTTGCAGGGTCTTGATTTTTTTTCATCTCCTCCAGAAGAATTGGCTTGTTCCTCAGTCTAGCATTATAGCTATGAAATCTTGTTAAGCACCTGTTTTACACCCGTAAAAGTGAGAGGAGAATTGGATCCAGCATCTCCTGTGGCCTTTCCCACCAGCGTGGGATATTGGTTCATTCCAGCTCGGATAGAAATGTCAGCTGCAGAATCAGCCTGACACACACAGCTGTTCCATGGAGGTTTCCAGTAAAAAAGTAATTTCCCATACAAGTACCCAGGCTGATAGCTCCTATGCTGCACTGATCCTGTCAGATCTCACGTGGTCAGGTTTTATGACTGTAGGCCATGTTTTAAAATAGCAAATGTTTCTTTTTGGTTACTGTAGAATGTTAATAGGCAATGGGGAGGAAAGGACTGTTATTGCGTAGATGCACAGGAAATATAAGCTGTGAAGCTTCATATATTTCTGTGGTAAACATTGAAAATATTTTATTCTATCCATTCACCTCCCCTTTCCCCTTTTTCCTTTTTTCCCCTCAGTTCTTCCTTCAGTATCAGAAGGGTTTAATGCTAATCTTAATGAAAATCTTCACCTCCCCTTTCCCCTTTTTCCTTTTTTCCCTCAGTTCTTCCTTCAGTATCAGAAGAGTTTAATGCTAATCTTAATGAAAATCTTCTATTGATTTGGTTTAGATACTGAGCTGTGGAATGCAAATACCAACCTGTGAGCTCTTCACTTCCCTTTAGACAGGCGTCCTAAAGTGCAAAATAAGAACAAAAGGTGCAAAAGTATATGCCCAGGTCTCCCACCCAGAACATACCTCCAGGCACGTGCTCTCGCTGCCTCACTTTGGCACGGCGTTACCCTATTGCAGTTGCGTGGTTTCTGAGCCAAACCCTCTGAACCTGAGCTGCCCACCCAGCCCCGAGCGTGGACAGAGAGAGTCTGTGAATGTCTGTGCCTGCCACTGTAGACACATCTCGAGGGTCCTCAGCAGAGCTGGGATGGCACAACGGAGGCTTGAGCCTTCCTGAGTGAGTAGCTGTGGATCCCCCTGGTTTGGGGGTTTTGCACCCAAAATCACTTGGGCATAGTGGCTCGGTGTCACCTCCAGATCTTGCTCTGCAGAACTATCTATAACTGGAGCAGGTGTATGTGATGTACATTTGTATTACATGATAGCTGCCCTGGGGATGGGATTTCCATGCACAAAAAAAGCCTGAAAATTTCTGTGAAGATACTTCAGTTAGATAAAATCAAAATTCTTTGCATTACGTTCTCCCATTGCAACAACTGCATCAGAGGTTACACCAGAGAAACTGCTGTGACTTTTCGGGCATGCTGTATGAATGCTGCAAATGATACCCTAAAAGTGATCGTCCTATATCCATCCAGGTACTCTGGGAAGGGTTCATACCCTCATCCTACATGAACAGAGCTAGAGGCTTTCATCACTTTTACTGAAAGAAAAAACTGAAGTGAGCAGAAGCCGTTAGTCATGGAGAGCTCAGCAGCTCTCCCCAGTTCCAGCTGGATGCCGTGTGCTTGGGTCTTACCTCCGCGACCCTCGTCAACCCCTGTGCCTGAACACAGCTCCAAAGCCCTGCCACAGTCTGAGGGAAAAGACATTTTTCTTTCTTCCCCTCTAAGATAAACATAAAATTTTTAAAAGTGACGTACTTGAAAGCTGCTACCTATTTCTTCTCATTTCATGCCCCAGCTTGCTTCTAGGTTGTTGCTCTGATTTTTTTTTTTTTTTTTT
>NW_010136620.1:0-1884 GCF_000699245.1 Pterocles gutturalis | reverse complement strand
CCTCTTCTGCGCTCACCAGACAGGTAAGGTGAACCAAAGCAGATATAGAGAAGAACCTGTTAAATTTTTTAAAATAAAACACTTTTCACTTGATTTTTCTCCTCCAAATTTGAGGGAAAAAGACCAAGGCCTTTGGGCAATAGCTGCTGCTCACACTTGTGATGTCCCCAGACATCTCAGAGGGTTTATCCTAATGAAACCATCCACCTTCCTGGAGCACCGCTCACGGAGACCACCACCCCTCTGCTCCAGTGCTGTCCTCTGTCTGCACCTTCAGTGTTGAACACACCATTTGTCTCCAAGTTATAGCATTGGGGAAAGGAAAGAAAAGCTTTTAATATGAATTGCAATTTTTTCCTGTTTCTGCAAAACCTAAATTTGTTGATCTTTAGATATGCTGTGGAGGAGAAGCTGTTTGTAAGGTCTTCCCCATAGTTCACAAGATTTGCAATCCCTTTATAAAAAAAAGCTAATTCTTTCTCTTGGATACTTAATCATCATGGCAGCTACTCATATAACCTGAATTCAGCACAAGTTTAATCCTATTTATGCATGTTTAGAGCTTCATTAATATGCTCCATCCTGTAACTATAGGTTATACAATACATTGTTTCCTGCACAGCTGCAGACTAGAGGCCCGAATAAATTGCAGTTCAGCCAAAGCTTAAGCAAATACTAGATGTAAAAGAAGGTAAACCACCAGTTAAATCTATTGTGTTTCTTTAAAAATCTAATAAAATAACAGACATCAGATAATTATTATGACTTAAATTACGATAATTGACTGCACTACCACCCCCACCCTCAGTTATCTCTAAAGTAAGATATAAGCAGGCTTTCTGTTCCAGTTTAAAACTTTAATACTTTGTGTTGTAAACACTTAGTTTTATATATTATGATTATAGGAATTTCATTTCTGAATGTCTGTTTTTCTGTGAGCACTGGCTTTGAATAACGACAAAAGATAATAAAGCAACGGAAGGCATGCCAGCATTCCACCTGAGCTTAAATACCCACCTCTCTCTGGTGAAACCAGCTTCAGACACAGCTTCTGTGCACCGGAGGGGGTACAGCAGTGACCTTTCATGTTCTATTCACAGCCTGACCCCTAAAAGTGTTTTAAAAGAAAATATACTGTCCATATAGCTACAAACACACACATCCACATAGGTGCCTTCGAGACAACCAACAAACAACGCAGAGCAGGGCTGGGTTTCCCTGGTCCCACGGGGCCGTCGCCCATCCCCAGTGCACAGTACCAGGGTGTCAGCAGTTTCAAAGGCAGAGGGAGTCCATCGGAAATGGCATCCTCTTCAAAGATTTCCACGTAAGATACTGAGTTCCCCAAAGTGGAGGAGAGCAAATGCAAAGATTTCAGAATAAAATCCTAGTAAGATCAGAACGGCTTTTGAATAAAAATATTTTTGGGTGCTAAGCTAGGTAACTATCTTCCAACTCAACCCACCGGAAACTATAGATGGTCAGCATAAGCTGAGGAAAACCTTACAAGTGCATTGTCTACTTACTGAAAAGAGCAATCCAGGTTCAGGAGCCCCAGGGCTTTGCATCAAACTCAGAGTAGAATCTCTGCTGAAACAAAAAAAAGTAAAGCATCTCTGAAATGCCCTAATTATTTCTTTCATATGAAAACTGAACTGCTTTGATGTTGTGAAAGAATTAATATTCCAAAAAAAGCCATAATCCCAATCATTACTATCCACAAATGGAAGAAAGAGAATGATGCAAAATGTCCCCATACTAAGAAATACCTTAAGGAGTGTCACGGTTTTGAACCCCTGGCTAGCAGCCAAACACCACAACAACCCCTCACTCACCCTGCACCCTCCCAGGAACTGGGGACAGAATTAAAGGGGTGAAGGGAAA
>NW_010136619.1:0-249 GCF_000699245.1 Pterocles gutturalis | reverse complement strand
GGCGGGGGTGGGACTGGGTGGGGTTTCAGGTCCCTTCCAGCCCAAACCATCCTGGGATTCTGCGAGGGCAGCAGTGGGGCCACACCATGTGCCTGTGCCGGCAGGAGTGGTGATGCAGGGGGGGAACAGGAGGGACACCATGGTGGCTGGTGGGGGGCACAGCCCCATCCCTGCTCCCACAGGATGCCCAAACCCCCAGAAAGTCATCCCTGTCCCCATCCCTGCCCCATCCCCGTCCCCATCCCTGTC
>NW_010136618.1:0-16961 GCF_000699245.1 Pterocles gutturalis | reverse complement strand
TGTATATTTTTATATATTACTGTTATTATTATCATTATAAGTATCATTATCATGTTCAGTATTATTGTAGTTTAAATATTAAACAGTTCTTACCTCAATGCAGGAGTCTTTTTTCCCTTTACCTCTTTAATTCTCACCCTCATCCATTCAAGGTGGGAGGGTGAATGAGCAGTTGTGGTATTTTGCTAGTCAGGGGTTTAAACCACAACAACACTATCTAAGGGTCTAAATCACCTAGAGAAGAGAGTACATTGCATGAGATTGTAAATTTTTGTTAACAGAAATTAAAAAAAAAATAGAAGTGATAAAAAATATATAAAAGAATATTATATTAATTTGCGATGGAGCCCTAATCTACATTATTCCACATGTGATTATCAGGCCAATTTGATACATGTACAAGAGGCTTTAATTACTGCTCTACATTTTGGGTGTCTAGCTGTTGGATTACAGATGTGCCGCTTGGCAAACACAGACATGGTCGTTAAGCATATGGAAAATTTGCATCTGAAAAATAAACCCTTACCTGTAGATTCTGAGTAAACAAAAGCTTTGAAAATTACATATGAAAAGATTAAGATATTTATTTTGATGTATTGAGAAGAGTGGCATATTTGAAATATGTCTCTGAGTAAATATGAGATTTTTTTTCAAATTACTGTCTTACATGACTCCAGTTAAATGAATCAGGGCTACTGGTGACAACTTAAATCTGCAACATTTTCTGCATACCTTTAAACATTAAATTATCATCTGATACAAGCACTGAAACACAATTTATGTTAATGTATTAATTATGATAATAGTTCATAGTACAGATTTTTTACTTCTTTATTGATCATCTGATGAATAATTTTCAGATGTCATTGTGCCTTATAAATTCTGAGAATTTATTTTTCTTTACACTTATCATTCATAATTTCTATCACTAGTGTAATTATTACATTATTTAAGCTTTGTTACAAAGGTGTAAGCAAAAATTTTATTCTAGTGTCTAGAGGAGGATATTCAAGAACAGACTGAGTTTCATGCATTGACTAAAATAGTGATACTGATATATTTAAACTCAGCACTTCTAGATTCACTGTTGAATCATCCTTTTGGAGAGCTGTACAGTCATAAAGACTTATAGCTGGAGAGAAAGAAAATGACATAGAATACGGAGAAAAACTAAATCAATAAAAGCTGAACATCCTTGAAAACAACTCTTAGGCTGGAAACTCGTAATTTGAAAAACTGTGAATACTTATGAAGTAACTAAATGAATTTTCAAAGAAAAACTAAATACCTAATGAAAAATTTAAGTAGACATTAAGAGTCCAACTTCAAGTTTATAACTCTTTTTTCTCTACTTTTCTCCCCCTTTGGAGCCATCAAAGCCCAGCATATGCTTTATTTTGACCTGACTTTCATTATAAATTTAAGCCTTTCAGTGCTCACTATTCAGTATGAACAATTGTTAATTTCATTTTCTCCACAGTTATTGACTGATCAAGAGCAGGAGGAGTGGAGGAGAGGGGAGGTGGAGGATAAGCTTAAAGATGGAAAGATTTGGAAATGGGTGCCTAAAGTTAGCCTGAATTTAATTCCAGTGCAAATTTTTGAGTGCTCATGAGTTTCTGCATAAGTTATTATAAGCTTTTTCTTAGAAGTGTGATCAGTTAGGTGTCTGATAGGTACCTGTGGATTTAAGAAGATAGGTACTGTGGATTTAAGAATATATCTTTAAATACCATAACAAAAGAGTTTAAGTTTAATTTTAAAAATATCAATAACGCAATAAATTCAGTTGTGACAACCAGGACATACATTTTTTCCCTTCTATATAACTGGTGGTAAAATAATTTTAGAAAGGAAATATTAATTCAAGCAAATATTTATTTGGAGGGCTTAAGACATCAAACCTTTTTCAGGAGTCACATTTAAAATGTAAAAAAAAAAAAAGCAGGAATAATGGAAAACACCATCTACCACAACTTAAACAAACACTAATGTATACTTGTAATTTAAAAACTCTCATCATTAACACTTATTTTACTTTAGCTTCTGCTTTTGTCTAGAAAGATGGCTGATATCAAAGACAGGGCTCTGCATCATTGTTCTCACTATTCTGACAACTTCTTTAGACCTAGGGAATTATTGTAGCTGAAACCAAAAGTTCATCCTAACATCACAAAATTCCCTCCTGTGCCAGAGGTTCAGTACTAAATCAGAAAGGTCACAGAAATCTCTGTACTAACCGTTTTTTAATTTTTTTTTTTTTTTCTGTGATAGAAGTAGAAAAAAGTTTTAGGTGATTCTAAATTACTGACATATAAAATAAATCAAAGAAATCTCTCTGGACTTAAATTATTTGAAATTGTGTGAGTTAATACAGAAGGCTTTTGAAACTATGGTAGTACAAATTGGATTGTTGTCTCTTCCATTCAATACTTGATGAAAAGCTAATGTTTCTTTTCTACTGAAAATGTATATTATGCTTTGCTGAGCTTTGAATGCTCTAATCAATTAAATACCATTTCTTGCTTTTGTACTGCAAGAATTTGTGTAGATTTTAGGGTGACATAAAAATTCATAAAGTACTTAGGCCAGCTACTAATGAGAAAAATCTTTTATGTTTCTATTCATTTTGATTTTCTTAATCTCATTTAAATTAGTCAGGTGAATGTTTAGAAAGGTTGTATTGAAAAGAAAATTACTTGTTATACTGGACCAGAGGGCATCCTGGTCCAGCTACCTGTCTGCATTAATGGATTAAATGGACAGGAAGTTGAGGGAGTCTCATAATTATCAAAATAAAACAATACCTCCAACAACTACAACTCATCTGAACTGGCTGTCAGTTAGTGGAAGATGCATGCGAACAATGTCGTTTATTATAGTGATCTGCTGATTTTGGGTTGTTTGCTATGCTTTACTGAGAGTCAACATTTTGTGAGAATACATCAGTATATGTGAATGAGGTAGCAAAGCAAATAAGATGTGAATGAAAGTCTCTCAAAGTAGGAGATACTTGCTGAAGGCAAGTATTAAGCGACCCAGTGATAAAGGGTTGTTGTTCTTTTCCATTGAGTGGAAAAGGTAGCTGGTTACAGAACTGTACTAATGGCAGGTTGGCTATTTTGCTGTGGGCAGATTTTTGTAAAAGAGTAGATTGAACTGACTTATCTAATGCACATTTGTTTCTATCCTTCCTCCAGAACCTATAGAAACAATTACATTAGTATTATGGGGAATACTGATATGATAAAGGGCATATCTTTGTAAGTTTTCAAATGCTACATGTCCTGTGTTTGTTAGTACAATACGTTTCCTTTTTGTGGAAGAGGGGAACTGTAGCTGTCCTGCGTTGTTCATTTCTGGTTGCTGGAGTGATACACTACCTGCATGTCTTCTACAAATTTCACGCTGAAGACAAGAGAAACAAAATAATGACTTAAGCATTAATGTTCAACCATGGTATAACAAATTTAAGTCTTATTTCTGATTGAATGAAGATTTAATGTTACACCCCAGCATCAAAACTTCCTTCTTAGTAATTTTTTTCTCATCTTTGCATTCACTAGTATTTTAGATGGTGAAATCCTTGAAACAAAAACTTGTTTTCGCACAGAGGGCCATCATAAACCTAAAAGTGTCTTAGCCATTCTTCCGTCCAGTTCCACTGCGGCATGACACTATGCTCATGAAACGGAATGGTCTGCTCCAATTCATTCATATGCAAAAACAGCAGAATACCAACAGTACACAATGTTATTCACAAGCTCAAGCATATCCGTAACCCCATCATTTTATTTCAGTGATAAAAGAGTTAAAGAAATGTAGAATAAGAATACAACTGAAACCACCCAATGAAATTAAAATTAAAGAAAAAGCTTTATATTTTAGAATGATCATTTGAATGGGATAGTCTTCTGATTAATAAGATAAATAACTAGAAGTGCAGAAGTATAGCAAAGGATATTTGATCCTTTACTGTCAGCTAAATTAGAATATGAGCCTGTGGAAATGAAGAGTTTTGCAAGGTGTACATGAAGTCCTGAATCTAATCAGGCCCTAGAAGATCCATTTTTCTCCCGCATTTTGTAACAAGGTTAGAATATTTAATGATTCTTTTTGGTGGAGCTTCTGAATAGCAGAGAGCAAAAAAGAACTTTCTTCATTTTAGAACTTTTCACAGAACATTCACAGCTCCACGAATTCTTTAGGTTTATAGTTCAACTAAAGTGGGATTTTCAAGGAACTAGCAAATAATAGTTTTCATTCATTAAATGAAAAAACAGTTCAACTGTTTTTTAAAATGGGCTAAAGTGCAATGAGTTTTGAAAAGGAGCTTATCCTTCATCTTTTGTTGTGAGTCAGAGAGAAACCTTTTTTTTTTTTTTTTTAAGGTTTAGGTTGTGTCATTTGCAGGATTTATTGGCTCAGAAGAATTTTTCAGTGAAGATTTTGCTCTTCAAGTTTTAGTCTGTCGTATGTGAAGCGGTTCTTGAATCTTCACTCAACAAGTGTAAAATCACTGAATTTTCTAATCTATTGACTCACGGTCTAATAAGCTGAACTGAGGATGTATATGATCAAACAATTTTTTTTTGTAATGAAATATAAGTAAAATTTAATGAAGAAACTCACACCCCACATTTTGTTTTGCTCCAAATTGAGGCCGGAAAAACTGAATGCTTTATTCAATTAATAATATTCACTCTTGGTATTATTCAATTTGGTCAATACTACTGCTGTTTCCTATGCCTTAGACACCTGTAAATCTGCAGGGACTTTGGGAGAGACAATGACTATTTTATTTTAAAATTATGAAGACCAGATTATTTAAGAGATTTAAAATAAACACCTTTCTGTTGATTTTCTGTGGAATTATAAAGAATATAATATCAGCCAGCTCTTGAGGAAGCATTCCTAGTATCTGGATTTGTGAATACTTATTTTTCCAAATTGTTAGAGTAATTTTCTCTCCCTCTCCATCTCTTACACTTTTTTTTTTTAATTAGAGTAGATAACTCTACATATCTGGGATCTCTGTGCAAAAACAATCACTCACCACCTTCCACCAGCTGATGAATTCCTAGTCAGTCTCCAAGATAAGGCTACTTTGGAAGACAAAACCCCCAGTTAGATGACGTGGAATACCCTTTGGTAAGTTCAGGTCAGTTGTCCTGGCTGTGTGCCCTCCCAGACTCCTGCCCACCCCTAGCCTACTTGCTGGGGTGGCAGAGTGAGAAACAGAGAAGGCCTTGAACAAGGTTTGCCAGATCCCAGTAACATTTTTCTTATGCAATGTATTAGCTAATTGAGGAAGAGGAAGCCAGATGTTATCTGTCTGAGGAAATCCAGAAATCCAGAAATCCACAGCCAGAGTCCAAAAGACTTAAATATACATAGACCAAAGTTAAAACGTTACACCACAGGGCTGTAGGGTGCAAACATACTTTGATTCTACTAAAATTAAGAGAACCAAAGCAAGACAGGATCAAAACTTTTACAAGTATGCTAACTCACCTGTACAAAACCATAACTAAAGACTTTTCACACATTTTTTGAAGTGGAACACATGTGCTGTGACAAAGAAATTGGAGGTTACAAAACTCATCTATCTTTTATGAAAACCTGCGTTCAGCACTAAACTGAACAGATCTGAACGAAGAACGAATCCCAAAGGCAACTTTCTGATGTGACTGAAAGTTAAATCAAACCTAAAAATCACACTGACATTAAATTATCAGAATCAAAGGTCAGGGTTCTTGTTTGAGTATTGACCATTGATTCACTTTTTTTATGTTGTTCTTTGTATCAAGCAACATAAGTGGTATTTGCATATATCATATATTTTCTTTTGGGAAATTGACTTCACTGACACTTCTAGCCCCATCTAGCATGTACACTTATGTTTAAATTTTCGTCTTTAATTGCTCCCAAGGCTTTTTAAGAAACTCAACGCTTTTTTTTTTTTTTTTTTTTCAGATGTTTAAAATAATAACTCCTTCATCCTTCCTGCCTAGATATTTGTATAGTCACTTGTGATGGTTTTACCCTTGGCTGGGGGCCAAACCACACAACCACTCATGCAATATCCGCCCCCCCCCCTACCCGAGGACAGGGGAGAGAATTAAAGGGGTAAAGGGAAAAAAGGACTCATGGGTTGAGACAAGAACAATATGCCTCAGCATATTCTGCTCTTAAAAGACTGTCTTGACTTCGCTTCAATGAGCTTTGCTTCTCAAAAAGGTATAGTATGTGGCAAAACTGTATCTTGCACACAAATGCACATCTGAAGACCACACTAATGTGATGCACAGTTTTGTTTTTAAGCATTTAGGTGCTCTGTTGCTGAAATCTAATATTCTTAGAATGTTAACAAGAAAGCAATAAACCATATTGGTTCATGAAGTCTTGTATTTGCTTAGGCATTTGTATACACAACACTACCAAAATAAAATAAGATAAGATAAAATAATTTTTGAAAACGTAAGTCATTGATGTATTTGTTCTCAGAACGTTCCAATGTGGCAAAAGCGTCTTTATAAATAGAGAGACAGAAAAATGACAACCACAGCATAGTAAGTAGAAACTTAAGTCAAACTTATGTCAAACTCTTTAACCACACAAAAAGTTTGCTGAGGTTGTTTCGTGTCCAGTTACCAACTATCTTAATCAGCTTTACTGTTGGATTTGTATTTGCCATCAGAGATACTCTCTGTGTGTGCACTCATTTTCCCTTTATCTCTATTTGTTTTTTCCCCAGGTGTGGCTGGAAAGCACACATTGAAGTACAAGCTTATGGTCATCTTTGTAATATATGATCAGATATATGTGTGCCATTTTCAGTTAGATCGTTTGTTCTTGGAGTCTCTGGTAGTAACACCTTACCCTGGAGCATGGTCAGATGGAGTTTGCATGCAGCTTAAATTCATCTGTCCTCATAAAGCATGCTGCCCGAGCATAACAGTTGTTATCACAGGTTTGTGAAGTTTAGTCAGAGAACACAGTTGACTTTATCGTCTTACGGTTCCAAGCTCTTAAACACAGTGTAGACACTGCTTCAATGCCTTTGTTTCAGCAATAACTTAGGCAATGGCGAAGGCAAAAGTCAGATATGATTTTGCATTTTGTATTAGTACTTCTATCATCCTAGTCTTCTAGATTGTGTAATTCTTCCTGCAAGAATTTCTTGTCCTCCATAGTATTGGTTATGCCTAGCAATTTTCTATCACCCTCAACATCAAATCTCACTTACCTAGTTTATACTCCTAGCACACTGATGAATGCAACTAGTAGTTGAGCAGCATTGCCTGAACAACAATGAAGCCCAGGGATCACAATTAAACGTTGGAGATGTCTACATTTGACAATATCTCCTTTTGTAATACAAAACAATGAAGTCTTGTTTGAATTGCCTAAGTTAATAATTAACATCTTCATTTCTGAATCATGAACACCCTCACAGATAGGAAGTATGAAGCATTGTTGGGATAGTATTAAATCCTGCCTTTTCTTTTCAGTGTTTTTCTGTGGTACTTCTTTAACAACAGTAATGCATCTTCCTAGAAAATGTTTTTCTAGACTAGGCAGTATTTTGCCATTTTGGTGTGGTTTAAAATTCACTTAATTAATGCTCGGCTTTTACTCCATTCTGACTAAATTTGTCCCCTACTATTCTTCTGTTTAGTGACCTTACCTTCACAGTGTGTTGATGTGCTGCCTGTATTCTTCAAGGTACACATATTTTTGACAACCCTGGTGATATTAATTAGTCTCTCAGGAGCTTTCCATAATAAATCTACCTCACTGGTAGTCAGAAGTACATATGAACTCTCTGCCTTCCTTATCTTCATTGTTCAGCACAGCCATACAAAAGAGAAGGATGTGAGGCAACATGGCAAACGTGGTATCAATTTTTCCTCCTTTACACTTTACTATTCATAATGTAAGAAAACAACAGTCATTATCAGAGAGGGAGGTATGGTCTTTGCAGGTCCCTTGCAATCTCTGGAAAAGAACCAAAAGTTCTTTGAGGGCACACACAGCTCCTTCAAAGCACCTTAAGCAAACACTGCTATATAGTGTGGGTCCAGTACCAAAGTATATTAGACAACTTGTCATATTCCATGCTTAAAGGTGGGAATTATCACTTCTGAGACCATCAGTTTCTCTGAAACTACTTGGAGAAAGTATTTGTTAAAGGTGGAGAAACTGGGATCTTGGTATAGGCTAACATTCACACAGGGAATTAAATCTCACTTAAAAGGTCAGCAGTAGCCATTTGGTGATGGAATCTCTGTTGCAAGGATCCTTTGACTGACATCTTCAGCTGAATTGACAGAGATTATTTGAGTCGTTGTTTTGAATGAATCATTATTTTTGTTTAATCTTTGTAATCCAGCTAGCCACGGTCCTACATGTGCACCACCACACATGCATAATTCATTGATATTGGTGTAACACAACTACATGTGAAACATCCCTTAAATATCTTAACTACATACAAATAATTCTTATGTGACCTTTGCTAGAGGAACAGCCCCAACTGATAACTTTCAATGTCTTATCTTTGCATAAACTGATCACTTCTGTAGCAAGGACGCTTTTGGACATACTGCCCAAGATGTCAATCAAAACATTAAGAAGCATCAGCTGGACTAGATATATCAGGAGTTACATTGGAGGAAATTTCTAGAACCATTCCATATTCCCACCTGTAATAATCCTTCAAATACTTCATTGTGAAGGTCCAGTCAGTCACCTAGTTTCACTCTGGTCCATTGTCTCAAACCAGTTCATTAGCTCATCTGTGCAAATTACTGGGTGAATATTCCTGGGCAATCCAACGAATTAATGATGTAAAAGCACTGGATCTGTATACAAGTTATAGCTTATTTGCAGCTGAAGAACAAACTTGATTTTCATACTAGTATGCCACTTGTAACTTGAGTCTCACAGCTCCTGCCACAAATAAGAGAGAACTTACATAAAACTAAACTTTAACAATTTTAAAATTACAAAAAGCACTTAAATTTTATTAATCTATATGTAACTACCTCCTATATAATATATTTTAATGTTGATAAAACAAAGGTTCAAAGGTTATTTTCAAAGTTTGGAGTAAAATATGTTTTTCTTTATGGATAATTTGTGAAAAATACGTTGTGAATATTATTATTGCTGGGCTGGAAGTGTCTTGCTTATTGAAGTTATAATAATATCTTACTTCTCCTTCTTGATTATATGATGTTATGTAGCTATATAATGTAAAACACTGATAAAATTTTGGTTCTGTTTTGACAGAGTGAATTTTCAAGGCTTCCACTTCACTTTTGTCTGGAGTAACTTGCACTTTCTGAAGGACCACTGAAGTTTCTGCAAGGACATCACTTGCATGGTGAAACTAGTGCCAATCTATTATGAAATATGCAAAAGTAGAAAAAGAAAATGTCTTTTTCCCTTCAGAATCTTAAAAGACATATTTTGGATTAGGAAAAGCAAAAGTTGTGAGCATTATCTGTGAATGAGTTTTCAGTGTTTAAACAAATTCACAGAATGCTACTTTAAGCTTACTGATATATTATTCATTACTACTTTAGTGGATAATTAAGTTTTTAATATATTATTGTCTATAATAGGTGGATTCATAATGCAGGAATTATTAAAAAGAACAATTGAAAGAGAACAGACTATAAGGATGACTATGGAATTTTTATGGTCGATCTTATCAAAGCTTAAGCATTTATGATTATATATAAATGATGAAACTTGTAATAATTATGAACTAATAATGTTCCATACCCTATAATCTTCTGGTGCAATATAAGGGCTATGTATTTACAGTAAGCCTTTCAAACAATACTAAGAGCATTTTCAAACTTCTCAGGAAGTACCAGTAGTGCTGCAATGCTTCAGTTCTTTCTTAAAGAAACAATCAAATATTGTAGGTAACTAATTTTGATTATTAAAATGTAAGGACATAGATCTCTTTCTCTCTATTTTTACTTTTTATAGGAACAGTCCCACTAAAGGGAATAGGTTCATATGTGCCTAGATCTATACATATGTTGATAAATTTTCAGATTCAGAATATAAATCTGTTCTTAAAGAGATATTTCTAACTTGGAAGCCATAAATTTAAATAAGCAAAAGTGAAGTTTAATAACTCTTATTCCATATTCAGATCTTCTTCAAGCAAATGTCAACTAGAATATTTTATTCTGATAGGAATTTTGCAGTATTTGGCTTTTTTTTTTTTTTTTAAGCACCAACACTAATTTAAGGTGGGTAGAAAAGGAAGTACTGTTCTTTTTGCTTGTATTCACATCTCATTGTCTTTAATAGAGTATGCTATGATCTAGGTTCTGAGTATATTTTCTGAGAGGTTTGGTTTTTTTTTATCTTCTATATTTAATTTGCAGAGAGTGTTGTTTTCTTCTACAGGCTGACCTAATATGTCTTATTTTGTTCAAGTTAACTTCAAGAAATAAGAAACTGAGAAAGAACAGTAGGCACTAAAAGCCCTATTTGAACTCCATTCTTTCAGTTCAGCAATCTTTACTTGTACTTTATGAAGAATTTCAGGTGTAAATAGTGCAGTGTAGAAAAAGTCTAAGGCATACATGCAACTTCTTTAATGTACTATGACTGCCACTGTACATCAAGGCAATAAGAGTTTATTGTGAATCTGAAACTGTATTTTAGTTTGTC
This sequence comes from Pterocles gutturalis, assembly GCF_000699245.1. Lineage (NCBI taxonomy): Eukaryota > Metazoa > Chordata > Aves > Pterocliformes > Pteroclidae > Pterocles > Pterocles gutturalis. The sequence continues at coordinate 6,257 of NW_010136618.1, read as the reverse complement.
CTGATGCTTCCCAAAATCTCTACTAGTGCTCCCTAGAGATGCAGTCACATTTTCTGGTGAGGTTGTTATGCCTTCTGCTTAAGCAATAAGCACGTGTAGCTTTAGGCTGTGATCTTTCCAGTTTCCATGACCTAAGCAGTATCAGCCTTGCCAGGGTCAAGATTCCAAACTTACATTTGTCCCTAGTAAGTATAGTCAAAAATGTCTGTACTTTGGAAGGTTATGAAGGGTCAATCTGCTCCGCATTAACTTCAGCAAGTTTGTGCATTCTTACATCACTCAGTGGGGTTCAGGCCACATAGATACACCACTCTTACCATCGGTAAAGAGCAGAGCTGCATTCCCTTCCAATATCAGGATCTGCAGCTGTCTCATCTGGCCAAATTTTATCCATAGTGTAATATGTTCTAATCTCTTCTGCTATACATCTCTGTCGACACATTCATGACTTAAAGCTAGCATAGCCAGCAACTGGGAGACTCACGTACGTACAATTCTTCTAGTAGCTTAGAATTCCTCTCTGCTTTCTAAATTAATAAAATGAGGTATCTTTTTCACAGAGACTCAGTGGGAAAAGGGAACATTAAACACCAATTTTTATCTGATGATTCTGTGCACAGGAACAGATTTTGGGATAACAGCATATATTACTAGTTTTTGGGGCAGTAAAAAACTTAATTACTGTCACCAGACTGGGGATAGTATATTCTGCTTCTAAAAAAAAAATAGTGATTTGTTACTCCCAGTTGTATGGATATAAAAAGAATAACTATTTGCAAATTTCTCTCTACCGATTAGAAAATAAATTTGGGAAGTGTTATACTATTGACCCTGGCTAGCAGCAAAACACCACGACTGCTCACTGACCCTTCCCTCTCCCAAGGAAGATGAAAATTAAAGCGCTAAAGGGAAAAGAGACTCATGGCTTGAGATAAGAACAAGTTAATAACTAAACTACAATAAAATTTAAAATAATAATGGCAATAATAGTTATAATAATAGTACTATATACAAATGTATAAATATACAAATGAGTGATACAGAGTAAAATGCCCACTACCCAATGATCAAGGCTCAGCCTGTTCCCAGCTAATGATCCTGGAGCAGGGAGACTCCTGAAACCGCAATCCCAGAAAAGATAAGAGCCCCAGTGTCTCAGAGACCAAGAGCGGACTGAGAGAATGAGATGACCCCAAGAGTGGTGACACCCAGAGACAGAGGTGGCCCAGAGAGAGATAGAGCACTTCCAGACAGAGTCTCACACTGGGCATGACGTGCATGATATGGAATACACTGTTGGCCAATTTGGGTCTCAAGCCTAAACCTAAAGTTGAATCCTGGGTTAGTAACTGGGGCTGTGATGCCTCCCAGCTTCTCCTGCACCTGAAGGCACTGGCACAGCAGAGAAGCTGAAAAGCCCTTGACTGTCGTGGCAGCAACTATAAGCATCAGTATTTTATCAGTGTTCTTCTCAGCACAAATTCAAAGCGTAACCTCTTATTAAGTATTATGAAGAAAGTTAACTCTGTCCCAGCTGAGGCCAGGACAGGAAGATTGGTTATCCTGAATGAAAATTAACTTTTGTGAATACTCCTCTAATTTCTTAATGGCACAGAATATCACAGTAAGTGATGCTAATGTGTTAGGACTGGCATCTAAGATCACCGATGTCACTGGTGGGTAGACTGATTCTGGAGATACTTTCCAGGACTGTCCTTTGTGAAAGAACAGGAATATGCTGGTAACACAATAAGAAAGTTAGTGTAATAAGCAACTATGTGTCTTTACATTTTTTTTAAAGTGCTGTTTAGCCACATAGAGCTGTATTTTAATAAGGTGTCCTTTGTATTTTCAGTCATTTCCACATTTGCAAACATATAAATAACAGCAATATTTTCTCCTGAAATTTCATTTCCACATTTCTGAAGTGACATTGTCAGTAAAATACGCTATATGAGAAATATAGGTCCTGCCAAATTCAATACTAACTTTATTGTTTACTTCAATGACAGTTGAATTGTACCATATAGAAAAGTATTCTCAAAGGAATGGAATTATTTTTTTTTTCTGTCACATTGTGTGATATTGCTATGCATGCTTAAATGTTTGATGCATTCCACCAGATGGCTGGATGTATTGCAGCCAGGAGTACAGGGTTTTGTTTTGTACCTATCTGTTTTTTAAATCTTAAACATCTGCACTAGAGCAAGAGTGAAGTAGGGTACATGTGAAAAAAAAAATGTAAACTGCAAACTGCATAGCTCAGATATTTTTGTTACAGTTGCATTAAAATCTCTTTCAATTTAGGCATAGTTTGAATAGCTTTTTAAATTTAGAACAAGTATGCTTCTTTCAGGAATGTAATGCCAATGCAGTTTCTAGTTGGTAAGCTGTTTAAACAAAAATGAAATTAGAAATTACCAGTTTCAAATTATCTTCTGTACTCCTGTAACTCAAAGATGGCATTTAAAATATGAGTCTTTAGTAAGAAAAGTACAAATGCCATCTTGTTAAGAAAAGCAGCTACCGCATATGAATGGGGATATTATTCAACATAAAATCACAAGGCCTTTGAGCACATGAATTTAATGTGCACGTGCAGCAATCTTTCTGACACTATAAAGCTTCAGAGGATCCATTACTGTCTTCTAGTTTACAATCTGTGCACTAACGGGTTTCATGATAGACAGAGCTATTACACACTCTATCGTGCCAATGTTATCATTTCAGAGAGAGAGAAATGAAACAAAAGATGTGAAATAGAAAAAAAGGTGCTAACGTAACAAAGTTGTTTAAAATATTGAAATACATTTGATATAGTATTGTATAACACAAGACAATGACTGTGTCATTTGAACAAAGAATCAAACTAAAATAATAGTTTAGATTCAGTTCTTTATAATTGTGATTGAAACCATTGCTCCTCTAAACGAGCTTGAGGGATAGCGTTGCTGAAGCACACTCTTGGAAAGCAGAAAAGTGACTTCTCAAAAAAAAATCCTTTTTGAGAATATTTTGGAGGGTTAAGGAAGATCTTTCACACCTTTTCTATATCAGTTTCTTCTGAGCTCTTTCTGAGTCCTATGAGTGACAGAATCATGCTGTCAGGAAGCATAAATTTTTATTTTAGTTTTATGTTTGGTGTGGTTTTATTTAAGCAGATAGCAAAATAAGTAAAGGCTCATTTGGTAACAATCCACTTGCTTCATATTCAACTCTTCTTGATATCTACAGGGAAACTCACATAGATAAAATATAGGACCTATAACCTTGTCTTTTGTAAGGTAGGGCAATCAGTGTTAATCTGTTTCTAACAGTCTGAGCTGTCACGATGAAGATAAAGGACTGAATTTTGACTCCAAGTAACAAATCAGATAATTTTATGGTGTAAAATAGGTGACTAATTTAATCTGAGATTCCCTTAAGAATCCCACCTGACCTCCCTCTACCCCAGCAGGATGGACTTCTCTTCCACGTCCCACGTCGTATCTTTCAGGACAATGCAGAAGCCCTTCATGTTCCAGAGTATGAAACAGCAGCAAGCATCTGTGTTTCAGCAAGTGTACATATGAAAGGAAACACTCCTAATGACAGCAGCAAGATAAATTCTTCATAAATGGGGCTAGAAGTTGAGTTGCTATACAAATTGATAACCTTCCAGTTTCTCACAGCCAAATTTGCAAGTCCAGGTAAATGACTGTCTGGACTAAACACATTGCAGCTTTTTCCCTATTCCCAGACTGTAGTAAGAGAAGGGCTCTTTTGGGTTGTTGCCTTCTCACAGTCTCAAAAGTTAGTTCAGTACCTATCTAAAAAAAGTAAGAATCATTCAAAGAGTGTAAATTAACTTGTGCAGTCCAACATATTTGTCTTGTACAGATAAATAATCTCCTATAATGAATTATTATGCTACTCCATAGCAGAAAGTACACTTCAAGATCTGTATCATCTTACATATTTCCAAACTGAGCTACACTACCCGTCCCTTTAGTGTATTTTAAAAGACTTATGTATTTACCAAAAGAAGAAAGTTTTTTCATGTTTTGATCCTTTAATCACTCTCAAAACCAAGAAGCTGGCAAAACATCAAGATTGGCATGATTTTATGAATTTTGCACAGATGTTCATAAAATTAATGTAATCTTTATAATTGCAGTTATCATTTGGACATTCACTGAAGGATATTGACTTTAATTACAAAACTCATCTGAATACTAATGAAGGTATCTTTATTACTGTGTGAGTACAATCTACATCTTTTGGAACACTAGGACATTTCACAGTATGATAAAATCCTGGAATGGTATACGGGGAGTTTGGGGAGGCAATAAAGTATCAGTTTTAGGGAAAAAAATGCACTTATGCAAGAGGATCTTTAATGTGCTTGCACCTTGACAAAAAGAACTGGTTTAGTCCAGCTCCATAACAACAGATTTTTGGTTGGGTGCCAGCTGGATGACTTACATGAACAGGCCAAGCGTGACATTTGTTAATGACATTTCTTTCAAACATGTCAGAATACTCAGTCTCATCCCATTTAGTTGAAAACAGAATATATTTCCATGTTTTGTTCTTCAAGAAAGGACCCCCAATTTCAAGCATTTGGGACAATAAAATGCCCAGTTATTACAGTTTTCCTTATCTCTCCTTCCTTTCTTCCTTCCTTCCCTCCTTTCTTCCTTACCTTCCTTCCTCCCTCCCTCCCTTCCTCCCTTTCCCGTCTTTCCTTTCCTCCCTCTCTCCCTCCTTCCCTTGCTCCCTCCGTTCCTCTTCGCCTCCTCTTTTTCCTTCCTCCTTTGCCTTTTTCCTTTTCTTCTCCCTTCATCCCTCCCTTTCATCACTCCAGTCTCTGTTGCTAAGGTTATTTGTGGTGAATCACTCATAGCTCTAAATGTCTGCCAGTCCATTTGCCTCTTTCAGTTTAAGCTGCTGTTATTGCTTTGTTCCTGATCTGGTATTGCAAGGTGACAAATTAAGTTTAGAACAATTGTGATCTGTGGATTTTACACTGATTTGCTCACAATTTCTTATCATTCCCTGAAGCACAGCTTTTGCAAGCTTGCAATTGCACAATTTATACTAAGATCCTATCTGTTTGGCCATGAAGGCATTTGTGAAGATGATGGATGGAGGAAAAGTAGTACTGGGCAAACTGGAGCCATTAAAACGTACAGCAGTTACAATACCTACTTCCCTCCAATGACTGGTTGGAGCTATAATAAACACAGCTTGCTTTCATCCTGGAGTCCAATGTAATACATAAGTCACTGTGATAACAAAACAGAAAAAGCAGAGAAGTCAGAAATAATAACCACAGCTATGTAAAATCTTTGTTTCTGGAAATTTGGGGTTTGACTACATGTATTAGATCCTGTATAATAATACTGGTCATATACCCTAGGTAGTGTATAAGAAAAAAAATGCATTTTTTTCTTTTAGTCTCCAAGTTTTATGTTGTATTATTCTCTTTTCTCTTTTGAGAATGTTTTAAGAATTTCACCTGTGGAGGCTGGAAACTTCCTATGATTCAATGATTATATAAAAACTGCATTAGTTCCCATTGTAATGAGTAGGAGGTATGTTTTAATATTTCAGGGGAGAATCTAACTGCTCACTTGTTGTGTCTCTGGCACATTTCTAATTCAAGCGCACATTATAAAAGGAAATTCTCTCCCCTGTTTTCATCAAAACTTGAATGTTTTATTTTTATCTTTGTGTTAAGGATGATGTCTCATGGCTCTTTAGTTCACGGTAATAGAGTTTTATTTTCATTGATAACAAACTTAGAAGCATTTGGTTCTGTGGATTAGCAGAATGATTTCTCTACTTAAAAAAAAAAAATTCTTCCTAATTTGAATATGTGTGCTGGTTGTGGCTGGGATAGAGTTAATGCTCTTCATAGTAGATAGTATGAGGTTATGTTTTAGACTTGTGCTGGAAACAGTGCTGATAACTCAGGGATGTTTTAGTTCTTGCTGAGCAGTGCTTAGAGAGCCAAGGACTTTTCTGCTCCTCATAGTGCCCCATCAGAGAATAGTCTGGGGGTGCACAAGAAGTTTGGAGGGGACACAGCTGGGACAGCTGACCCCAGCTGACCAAAGAGATATTCCATGCCATATGGCGTCGTGCTCAGCAATAAACTAGGGGGAAGGTTGGTCGGGTAATGCTGTCTGGGGGTAGGCTGGACATTGGTCATTTGGAGGTAAGCAATTGTTTTAATTTGCATTAACTTGTTTTTCTTGGGTTTTATTTCTCTC
>NW_010136617.1:14777-25763 GCF_000699245.1 Pterocles gutturalis | reverse complement strand
GCATTAATAGGATGATTAACTTTTCAGCAAGGTTATGGAAACATCTGTGTTTATAATAGAGCCGGGCCCGAGTTCAGGCTGCTCCTAAATAGTTTAATAGCCCTGGAGCCCGCACTCTGCACGCCCATGCCTCCAGCTCGCCGCAGCCCCTGCGAGGAATTCCAAGCTGGATGTCTCTCCAGAGAAAACTTATTTATTTTATTGCTCATTTTTATTATAATTATTTTTAGCTAACCTGCAGTATTTTGAGTAGCCAGTTTGGGAGTTTGGTTGTTTTTTTTTTTTTGCCTTTTTTTTTTTTCCTAATGCAAAACCTCTCGCTTTTTCCCACCAGCCAGATCCGCCTCCGTGCATACAGCAGCTCCTGCGTTCGCCCGCCACAGCCTTTCCTTCTTTCAGAAGTGACTTCTGTCACCCTCATCCCAGAGGCCAGCCCCTCTCCTTCCCTTTGGTATTTCAGCTGATCATAAAGCTAATTGATGCTAATGCCGATGCCGAGGCCACTCTGGAGATGACGTGACAACTGGGATGTCAAACAGAGGAGGGTGACAGTACCTGAATGCCAAAAGAAGGGTTAAAAAGAAGCCAGTGGAAAGCTGCAAATATCATGTTATCATGTCAAGATAATGTCAAAGCTGCTCTAGCTTATGAACACCCTGATTTGATGTCAAAAGAAACATGCAGAGGTGTCAGCTCCAATTAACGAGGATGAGCTGAAGCAAGGAGTTAAGGTGAAAGGGAGAGAAAACAATAAGTTGAAAAATATTGATCCAAAATAACTGCAATTGAAATATGACTTAAAGGCGTTAACATTACTCTGCTTGATGTGTGACTGGGCTTAGACACCCCTGGGGAGCAGGGGGATGGGTCTGAACCTGGGAAGGGCACCAGGGTCCTGCTGGGGAGGTGGGAGTGATGGGAAGGAGCGAAGGGACGTGGTGCGAAACCGGAGGGAAAGGGGATGGAGGAAGGTGCTGAGGACACGGGGCAAAGCTGGGGCCAGAGACGACGGGCACACGTGTAGGAAGATGCCCACAGCCGTGTGCAGGACTGTGATACACCGGGTTGGGGCTGGGAGAAATATTGGAGGCTTACATTCAAACCTGAACTAAGAGTTCTCATGAAAGTGGAAAATCCTAAAGGGAACAGACTTTAACCAGAACAGGAACGCATTAAAAATGTAACGCCTTTTCTTTTGAAGTAGCCTGTTGTTAAATTTCACTAGACATCAGTGGGTCTTAGGAGCTGCATCCTGACTGCGCTTCCTGGATGCTGCAACCTCCACAGGTCCTCCACACATTGAGTGTAAGTGAACATCTGTTTGCAAATGTGGGCACAAAGCAAGGCTCTGGTTGCTCAGGAAGCCAGCGCTAATGATCGTGCTTTAGACTAATTACAGCCTACAAGGACTGCAGGGGTGGGAACTCATTAATTTTTTCCTTAGTGTTGGTCTTTGTGTCTCTTCCAGTGTTGGCAAGAATCACATTCTTTGTTCTCATTTAGGCACTCCGATCTGGATACCTTCCTCAGGGTTTGGTTTTGTTTTGAGTTTCCTAATAATATCCAGGAAACAACTAAAGCAAAATCAGAAGAGAAAAACTCGTCCTTCCCTGCAGAGAGGAGCTGGGAGCGTGAACAAGACTTGATGAGCTTCATCAGGAGAGGCAGGGGCTTCCCCAGAGACTGGAAACTCGTGTTACAGCAGCTAAGGTGAAATGTTGTCCCCAGCTCAAAAAAAGTGACCTAGAGCCTGGGAAAGGAACTATTTTGTGGGGTTCTTGCTCCCATGGGCTCTGTGGGTTGGCTACGAGGACTGATGTAGCCGCACCGCACTGCCCGCTCCTCCCGGCACAGGCTCCGGGGGTGTTTGGGGACCAGCAGGTGTTTGGTGATCACCGGTGTGGCCCCTGTAACCGCCGAGTCGAGAGCCAAAGGGCTCTTTGTCCATGGGCTGAGCTCTGTCCCCAGCCCAGGAATCTCTGTCCCAGCGTGGAGGTGACGGGACAGTGACTGGGAGGGCTGGTGGGCTGGGTGGGCATCTGACAAATGCAGAAGTAAAGCTGATTCCTGGTGGGGCAGAGGGATAAAGGGAACCCCAAAGGTTGCCTACACGTCCAGAGGACCGTGGTACATAATCCTCTAGGAATGATTCCTGCCATCTCCCCACGTCAGCTGGCAAGTATTCCCATTTAAAATCCAATACCACGTGAAATATAAACAGACTTTTAACAAGGACCTGTTGGGAAGCGGGGGGGTTGTAATTAGCGGCACTTTAGCAGCAGCAAGTGAGAGACACAATTCTGTTTCTCTCCTGAAGAAAATGCTACAGGAAGTGTCTCAAGATGAACTCTTGCATTATTTTGTCCCTAGCAGAGGCGTTGGGTTGGCTCTGTTCCCCAGCACTTGCACTTTTCTGTATTTTTTCCAGACCAGCCTCAGCATTGACCACAACCAGATGAGCCACATTCTGCAGCTCCCTTCTTGCACAATGATGTTCTGCAGAAGACCCTTCCCGGGTGAGAATAACCCAGAGTGGAGGAGATTGTGCCTGGTTTGCTCTCAGCTCAAAAACGTTTTCAGCAAAGAGTTTTCTTCAAATGGGAACTCCTGAGCAACATTTGAGCTCCTGGGGAATATCTGAGCTCCCGAGCTGGCATTGCCCCGGTGCGGGGAGACCACCGTGGTCATGGTCAGCTCTGAGCGGCTGAGACCCGTGAGCACTGCCAATGGCACCTTCCAAAACCTCCCTAATTCTGGGGCTGTCACTGAAGGCAAGAACAAAATGTGTGTGTTTTTGTTGGTTTTTAATTTTATTTTTGAGACTCCCATGGGCATGAAGAAAGAGAACAACCCCGGAGCGCAGGCAGGGCTGACCATCCCCACCACCGCGGCTTCGTTCTCTCAAAATACCGCCGGCGTGGCGGGTGTGCCGTTTCGGTAAGCGATCCCTCCAGCGCTGGCGAAGCGCGGCGGCGGCTGTAAGATGAGCCATTGCGTGGACAGGTGCAGAGCGCTCCTCATTCCCTTTTATTTTCGGCACCTCCCATGTTTGTTAGTTTTCTCATTCCAAGGAAATGCCCCATCCTTCTTGCTGAGCTCTTTTTCCACTTTCCAAAGCCTTCAAGACTCTGTCTTTGCTTCCCCCTCAAACAAATCACTTTTTGATGCATCCCCGCTGGCAGCAGGACAGCTCTTGGGGTCACTATTTACCCACAGACTTGCTCAGTTTATTTATTTTAGTTCAAGGGAAGTCACTTTGAGCTTGAGCTTTAAATGGCTTCACTACTGGGTGTCGGAGGCGTTTGAGAAGATTAATCCCTGCCTCCCTCCAGCCGTGCCCATTGACCACGGGTACGGGCAGAGGCAGGCAGATGGGGGTACATAGGCTGGCTTCAGCCTTAAAGACAGTCTGGAGGCTTCGGAGCCAGGGAGGTGAAGTTAAAAGAGGTATTGAAGAAGAAACATTGCCTCTGATACAGGGATGGTTCAGGATGCTCCTGCCACTGGGGTTTATGGTGGGGATCAGGGCAAAGCTTTCGTGGGGCTGCAGCACACAGGGTCGAGCTTTCTTCAGGCAAAATGGACAAAAGCAGGGAGAGGAGGATGCTTGGAAGCAAATTCTTATGAAACCTCAAAAGGTGGATGCAAAGCGCAGGCTCAGGGCCAGCACTTCAGAAGGCACTGGCTTGTTCTTGATGGTGGTTTGCAGAGCCTCTGGCTGCTGTACCGGCACCAAAACCGGCACCAAAACCTGAGTGTGTCTCATGTGGGCCAGGTTTAAGCTGGAAACTAGAAGTTTTTTTTCTTAGTTTCCAACCCAAATGACTGGAAATACTGTGAAGATAGCTTATCTTGGAGATTTTGTGGTCTATGGGACCACAAGAATAGTTTTTTTTCTCTGATATATTGGCTTCCAGTAATGTTCCCTGTTGCAGTCAAAGTAGGTAGAAATGTGAAAAAATACTGAAATCTCAGGTCAGAGAAACCGGGAGTTAAAAATCTATATACCTTTCTCCACACAACAATGAGTACATTTAAAATGGTTTATTTAAAAAGTAAGGATTAAGTACATTATACATGGTTGTGGTTATACCAGTAGAACTGAAGCACAGTGGAAATAACACTTTAGAACCGCAGACAGAACCGTAACCTCAAGGGACGTGATATATTAGCCCTTGTGGATATGTGATCCATAGAGAATGAAAAGGAAATATAAAAATAGTTTATTGTTAGATGTATGGGCATATGAAGTGATTTCTCATTTTACTTCTATTGTGTATGAGAAAATAGGAAGAGAGAGCTGATGATACACCTGAAACTTCGTTTCTCGGAAAATTGAATCTCATCCAATAGCTTTTTTTTTGGGTCTGCTGTTACAGTATGTTATAAGATAATACCAAAAGATCAGTAATTGTTAATGGTATGATGATGATATCTACAGGCCTCGTTGAGAAATGGGGGCTAATTTGTGTTCGATGCTGTCCAGGGAAACCAGAGAGATGTGGAAGAACAGATTTTTTTTTTTTTTTTTTTTTGTAAACCAGAACTGAGTGGTTTCAAAGTCTGAGCACAATCAAATTCTGTTCAGATGGATCAGCCATGGAGCAAGACACTGTTCATGGGCAGGAATGGTGCAGTTCTGTTTCATCAGAATCAAAATTTTCCACAGGAAAAGACTGATTTTTGTAGAATTTTTAAAACTGAAAATTTCAAATGAAACCACTTTTTTGTTATTTTTTTTTCCCTTTGGTTGAACGAATTACTGCACCACAATTTGACACAGAGTTTTAAATCACAGCCCCCATTCTCCTACAGGACGAAAGCTCTGGTCTCTGTTATCTCCCTGTACCTTTGTTCCCTGTCCAGACCCCGTGTCCCATCAGCATCCCATGACTACTCCTCTGCTCCAGCTCCGTTTTCCAAAGGTGCCTGATGCTGGAGAAGGAGCAGATGATGCTCTGGCTCAGACCGAAGCCGGGCATCGCGCCTGGAGAGCTGCTGACACCAGCCCTGCTCTCGGGGAGGAGGCTCTGGCAAAGAGGAACATCCCAAAACGCTCGGTAAGACTTTTTTTTTGCCGACGTGCTGTAAAAATACTGCACAAGCCTCTGCAGGTATGAGCTGGGCTCTAGAAATCGGGCTTTGGCTGGAATCAGGTGGTTGGTTTTAAACACATTCACCAGAGAAGGACGATTAAAAGAACAAAACCAACGCGCGAAGCAAACCTCACACTGTCAACTTCCAGTTCAATGGACATGAGTTTAGAGAAACAGCCTATATCTAACTCCTGGTATTAAAGGGAATGGTTTTATTCTTAATTACAGTAAACACAGATGAGGACTTATTTCTAACTATTAGTTTATTAACACAGTGGGAAACAAATAGTTCTGGGAAATTGCACTTGAAAAATACATCGACTATCATTAGATGTAAATTAATTAGCACTTAGTATGACACACTAATGAGACAGAAGGTGTTTTTTTTTCGTTGCAAACTTCTACTTCTATCATAGCTAATCAAAGTATTTTCATATTACGAAGTCTCAAAAAGTAGGAAATAATTTATTGTTTGAAAGCATAAAGATTCTTGTAAAAAAACCCTTTCATCAAGAACTTTAATAATTTTAGAACTCTTCTATGTTGTCCTAGCCGAAAAGTAGGTAAAAAAGTTTTCTTGTCTGCCTCTTTGAATTTTTTTTAAAAAGCTTGTGTAATGTCTTTCTCCATAGTGTGTTGATACAGAAAGTAGCACAACATTTTCTACTTTTAAATTGTTTCCATCACTCTGTTCACTTTAGCTCTCAGAGTTCAGAAGTTTGAAAAAGGATCCCAGCAGAGTTTTAACCTGAATGGAAACTCTGAACAAGCAGGGATGAAGGCTCCAACCCTCCTCTGCCAAAGTAACGACGTCGCTCAGCCAGGCTGAGGGCTAAGCAGAGCTTAACAGCGACTAGGGGAAGACTTTAGCTTAAAATTGAGAAATGTGTCTCGGCTCTTGCAAGGAGAGAAGCTTAAGCAGGGTTTACCTGGAGGGAGGGTGAGGGGGTTCAGCTTGCTTTTTTGGGATGTTAAGGCAGCTCCTCCAGGGTTTTCCTGGAGGACTTGGTTCCACTAGCTGAAAGCCTCCTATCCAAATGTCACTGAGTCACTGACACTGTGCCCATCACAGGATAAATTAAGACTAAAGAGGTTTTAATGGTTTGGCTGAGATCTCCCACCATCCTTGAGCCAAACTTTCCAAATAATGATTTTTTTTTTTTCTTGTCACTCCCTTCTCTAGTCTTCTGGTAGCAAAGATTTTCTGGGCAAAGAAGACAGGTGTATTCAAAGGAATTTACGGGAATTAGATGCTCCTCTCTCACTACACCTAATCCATCCAAGGGGAGTCGGGCTCCTCGTTCTCATATGGCTTGGTTGAGCGGTCACTAAAATCAACATGAGTACTATCAAATTAAATTACCTTTGAGTCAGGCCCTCGAGCTTTGAGATTCCAAGCCTAAGTGTGAAAAAAAAAAAAAATCAAAGCAGGAATTTAAAAAGAAAAAAAATATTTCAGACTTTTAAAAAAACAGAAGCAAAGGGTACAAATCTGTTCCCTTCCCAGGTGATGCATAGAGTTTTCTGTGGGCTCTCTGCATGCGATTAGATTCATCATTACAAAATAAATTAAATTAGGTCAAACCACCATTTCCATCTAAAAGCAACTATACCTCGCACCATGCGGCACTTATTCATAATAAAAAGAGTTTAATAAATATCTCATAAACAGTGATCATTTTTGTTCTATTTTAAAAAATACAAAGTTGTCATCCATTCTGTTAACACTCGATTCCCATCGCTGCAGGAAGTTTGGCTAGTCCGAACGCATTAGCTTCTCGTTTTCTTACGCACATTGCTTAGATATCTTAGTTTCCAGTAGCGTTAGTGTTGCACTTGTGAAGCTGTAAGGAAAACAGGAATGCGGCTGCAGGGAACCGGCGGCTTCGCCTGCACGGGCCACCCCGGCTCAGCTCTGCTTCTCGCTCTTCTATAAGTAGTCTATAGGGGCTCCTGACAGACAGCACTCAGCACCTTGCCGGATCAGGCACTAGGGCTAGTCGAAATGAGAATTCAAGTTTTCTAAATGTTAGGCAAGAAATGATATTTGCAAATATGCTCAAGTCCCACCTACTTTCATCCTTCCCTTTCTAGGGGGTTTCAAGGTGCACCCACCCCCTCCTCCCACACCTGCATTGCCTGGAGGGATGCCTTACACCCAGAAATGGGAGACCTCCTTACCACCCCATCGGGGAGTCTGTCAGGCTCAGTACGCGGGTGCTCTACGGTTTCAGTAGCACAGGTCAATTTTTGAAAGTGTTGCCTTCAAAAATATTTTCTTTTTTCTTTTTTTGTGTTTTTTTTTTTTTTGAAAGAGGCAAAGCTTATGCTGTGTCAAAGGAAAGTGGCTCACTCGATGAGTAGTTCGTATTCATCCTTGGGCTTGGGTATAAATTATACTTGTGAGTTTGTATTAAGGGATCTCAATTTTAGAAAAAGGAAGTCGTACAACAATTTTTCTGTAATCCTGTAAAACACACCGCTGGCAAGTCCTTTGCAGTTTCTCCAAGACTTTGTACACACTACAAAAGTGCAGGAACACAAACTGCCTTCATCTCATGACACCAAGAACTGAAAGAAACAAACTCCGAATAGCTTCAGAAAAAGCTACGAGCGTATAATATCTTTATGTTGGTCCAGAGGATCTCCACTTGCTACCTCAACACATGCCACAATTAAAGAGGTGAGAGGGTATTTTAACATCGCTCCGTCTCTTTCACAACAGATCCATTCTGTTTCGACATTTCTTCAAAAAGCACGAGGAGGGAAGGTACTTCAAACAGGCGTTGTTCTCCTGTTGACCATGTTGACGTGGAGTCCTTCCTTAAATTCCTTCTGAAGGAAGTTGTGAACCTGCAGGAAACTGGCCTCTTGGTCCGCGTTGTAGCTGGCAGCTGTCGTAACCTTCAGAGGCTCTCTTTGGAAATTTCGTTCATGGGAATGGTGCTTGCTATCTTCATGCCAACTGGAGAAATGTCTCTAGATGGGGAAGGCTCTGTAGATCGAGAACTGGATCTGGACCTCCGCCTCCTGTACCTGTAACTTGGCATCCTGGCATAAGGAGAACTGGAAGAAGTCTTAAGGAATTCCCTCTTGGTCTTAAACCTCAGCTCTTTGTTCTTCTCAATATAAATGTTCACAGCCAGAACACCTATGGTTTCGGCCACAATAAAAGACAAGGCTCCAAAATAAAAAGACCAACCATAGTTGTAATGGTACTTTTTGTCGTCATCTCGCTTGTCACTTGGGTCACCTGCATTGCTTGATATGTAGACAATGATCCCGATGATATTACTTAGTCCTAGAGAGAGAAAAACATAAATCAGTGGTTATGTGGATGGGAAGATCAAGGCATGTTACTTTCTGGGCCTGAATGGATCAAAGATTATGAGCAGGATATTTTACTACATTTATTTACTCTTTCATTTATTTCAAGATTTCACTTGTTCTTGAAAAACAAAGAACAGACCCACATTTGGGTCACATTGGCTCACAAGGATCCCAAAATATCCAGCAGGATTTGTCCCCCTCTCTTCGTTGTCATGCTGGGAAAGAAGGAGCTTATGGGAACTGCTAATATTGTTAGTGGGATTCTAACATCAGAATAATAATAAAAACACATTTTGAGCTCAGGGCTATGGCTGTTCACCTTGATCAGGATAAGTTCTCTTCCACCTTGCTGAATTTTCATCTAAATGCAGCATGCTTAATCTGAGCTTCAGGGAAAGCTACTAACACTGTGGCTGACTCTCTCAGATGCTTCTAGTGTCAAAAACGGGCTCACCTATCAGAAGGGAAATTTTTCTGACATCATATAAAAGCAAAAAAAAAAAAAAAAAAGGCCCTGGATGTAAACGGCACCTGATTCATCTAATATTTAGTACTTTTTAAATAGTGTAAAACCAGCTTGTTACTGACTTTAGCTTCCTTTTCCTGGAAAACTAAAAGCTTTTCTAGAATACACCTATTGTAGAACTTCAAAACCATATTTTTCTCTTAGGACATGTGCCTGATGTGATGGTGCTAGTGCCCTCCATCCAGGCAAGGGACAGAGGGAGAGAAGAGCCAGCAAGCTTCTCCACAGTCCTTTCCAGTTGACAAACACCGCACTTCTTAAGGACTCGGTTTATGGAGAACATACCTGCTGCAACAAAGAGAATCCCAGCGCTGAGAATAATGTTGTTTTTGCTGTTGTAAATCCTTCCTGCTCCGACACAGAGTCCTCCCAGCAGCAGCAGTATTGTGCTTAGGATGGGGAACACGCTGGAGGCACGGACGATGCCTGGAGGGGAGACAGGTAGAAAACCAGGACAGTCAGTGATCGTTTCAGGTGCCTCCTCGGGTGCTAGTGTGAAGATTGAAAAGTCTCAAAACCCCCGGGTTTGCTGGAATTATCCCTGATCCTGCATTTCTGGGCATGTTTTTGGGAGCCGAAGCCATGGGTAGGTGGCCAACGTGGCACAGACACTCAAGCTTCAATCTTTTGAGCTTTCTCGTAAAAAATCCAGAATTATTGCCATTACCTGATGCCACCGTGTACAGAATGTTTCTGGCAAGCATGAGGCAAGTGACACTAAGAGCCGACACCACACGGGGAGCGGCAATGAAGAATTCATGAGCTGGCTGTGAACCCTGCAACGTTTGGGGATGGCTTGAGATCCGTTCCGTGGGACACGCGCAAGGTGGGCAGACTGCAGCTCGGGGAGCCTGCAGCACCCGTGTGGCCAGCGAGCACGGCCAATAACCCCTTTTTCTTTTGTTGAATATGAAGGACGTTGAAACCTTTCAGATTTCTAAGGAAGACATTTTAACAAGTGTGTCTCAGACGTTTGTGTTTAGTTTCCTGACAAGTAGAGTCATTTAAAATTCTGTGTGCTTCAGTCCATGCACCGGCATGGGCTATAAAACCCCTGAAAAAAAAATGAAAACACCACTTCAAGCCAGCTTTCAAAAGTCAGGTCACTACAAGACTAAGCAGAAATCGAAAGGGAAGCGGCAGGGGGGGGAACAAAAGGGCTGAGAAAAAATAAACAGGCACAAGAAGAGGAAGTCTGTATTGTAAAAACCAAAGGGGTAAAACCCGGTGGGCTTCCCGACATGCAGAGTGAGGAACCAAGTTGTATTGTTATAGAGAGAGGATTTTTTTGAGGAAAGGGAGATATGGCACCGAATGCTGCTGTGGAAAACAGGATTGCCCAGAGCCGGAGCCATGGAAAGGCGAAGGTGCGGAGGGGAGGGCTGGCAGGGCGAGCGGGGGATGCCCAGGGTGGGTGGGGGTCTGAGCCTGCTGTCACCGAGGGGTGGAAACCCCCCAGCACAGCGGGAGGACAAGGGGACCCCCAGGGCTGAGTGCACGGAGAGGAGAAAACCGCCATCTGGCCCGATCTGCTGCCGCGGTGCCGCCAGCAACGCCGTCCCCCCCGGGTGCCATCTTCCCGGCCGACACGCACTGCGAGCGGCACCCGCTTCCCGAGGAGACATGGCCAGATGTTACAGCCGATGCTTTCTCATTTTGCTTTTGATGGCTGTGGCGTTCCCAATTTTTCCCCTGGTAGCCGGTGGCAGAGCTCCCACTGACTGCGGGAGGGACAGGACGGGGCGTTTCATAACAGCATCGCTTTGGTGTGCGCTGCAAACCCCCGGGAGCCCCAGCTCTCTTTAGGATGGTGCAAACATCAAACAAAAAATCCAGCCCCTGCCTGGGAAGCTTATGTCTGCATCGGTCTGCAACAGTGAGAAAAGTCCGCCTCCTACCAAAACCGGCAGTGTCACTGCCTGTGTCCTTTCCAGACGGGGCATTTTCTAACCGGATCCAAACCCGATTCAGTTGGATGCATTACTGTGCTGACAGTGTCTTGCAATAATTGGCAGATCCAAGGAATGAGAGTGT
>NW_010136617.1:14091-14735 GCF_000699245.1 Pterocles gutturalis | reverse complement strand
GCCGAGAGTCCGTTCCGTTGTCCTGGCTGTATCCCCATGTGTGTGGTATGAAGTAACAGGGTTTTGACTTTTGGGTCAGTTTTTAGAGTCAATTATTAGAAAAAAACTCAATGTCAGGCTCTGTGCTGCTGGACACGAAGGCACCCCACACCACTGGCTGGTAGTGTCTTGGCCAACGGCAGCATGGGCTTAAAATCCACCGTGGCCCACCCTTTCTGGTTGTTGTTTCCAGTATTTTATGTTTATGCTGTTTATAATGATTTCAGTTAAATCAAAGAGCTTTCCTAAAATGCTTCAGTGATCTCATCAGAAGGAACTTGCCAGACATGCCAAATATAGGGGGTGGGGGGTTCTACTTGTAGCAACAATCTCCAGAGATAATTTTTCTCTAGTATATAATTAATGTGAACAGAAACAAAACACAGTGTTCTCTTCCTGTAAAACCCTTTGGTGTGTTTTGTTCCTACAATGTGTACTTTCAACTCTGAAATTTAAAAGGAAGCTCATAGGTACTGCATAGAATTTACACAGATCTCCCAATACTGGTAATAAAATGACAGCACATCACAAAACATTAAGGCACTCTGGTTTTTTGCTTTTTCCCCTGCTTTTCTTTTTTTTTTTTTTTGACTTTTTTTCTGTCC